>NC_046155.1:69962781-70067781 GCF_011064425.1 Rattus rattus | reverse complement strand
TCTGTATCTCAGAACAGACTGATTGGAAACCCTAACTTGAGAGCCACTGTCTCAGTCAGCTGTCTTTATTGTCACATAATGCTGCGTTTCATTATACAGCCCCGCTGATAAACCACAGCGAGCAGTCTCAGTCCGGCAGACAGCATTCCGCATGCGTGGGCTCCTCGTCCATCTCTCTCCTCTGCTGTCATAAAAATACGGGAAAGGGGGAAACCTTCCGTTTATCATCAGGTCAAAAGCCTTTCCTGCCATTTGCTTAGGAAGGCAAAGAAAAAGGAGGAAATTAAGACAGTGCAGGGCCTTGTTTAACTTACCTAAGCGTGGACGTATCAACCGGTATGTTTCTGAAAATTGAAAATAAAATTACAGAGAAAATGCTTTATTTGATTCTCTGTTTATGGCGAATTCATTTTATTTGACTTTTTTATTTGTAATATCAACTACGGAGCAGAGCAGTTTCCAAGGTGTTCCCGTATGGTCTTATTCCTCTAAATTATTAATGCCTCGCTGTTGATATATTGTCAGCCTAGTGCATACATGCTATGAAAATGAGTTTTACAGTAGCTTGGAATTTATAACAAAGCTTGACATAGGCGGCTAATTCACCTACACAGTCCTGTCAGTTTTAGGTTCATAAATAATTGATACTCAGGGCTTGAAGTTCAGCTACTGTTAGTCCTTCAGCTGTTAAATTCCAGCAGTATAATGGATGAATATTTGTTTATAATTTCTGTACATGGTCCGGATGTCAGCTCCCTCGCTTCATTTGCATACGTAGATGGAGATGTTGGAGGTGTAATGAGCGTATGAAGATGACGAATTGTTTGCCGGGTGCCGGTGCGGTTCTGTAAATGTTTGATTAGTTCTGAATGGATTACTGTTAGATTATCTGGTTCAGAGGTTAACGGGAACAGCTCTTTGCTCCCAGAGCTTTTGTGATCCCTTGCTGACAGATTTTAAAATTCATACCGCGAGATTGGAGCCGCAAAAGCGAGGGGGGTGTTCTCGGCAACAGATGTTTAGTAATTAAGCATACGGTTTCCCTGTTTGGGAGGGCTGGAGGAATTTCAACCTGCCATGATGTGTTCAGTTAAAGAAACTAGAGCTCTTAAAGTATTCTTACTGGTGCTCAGGTGTGGGTGGCTTGGCTTTCTGGTGGAAGCAGGGAGAAGGGAGCACCCAGAAGGAGCTGGGGAGGAGGGAGACAGTTGGTGCCAAGTGGGGGCAGCTTCTTGTGATAGTCCCACTGCAGAAATCAGAACATCCTTGCTGGATACCAGCTGCTGATGGTAAAGACTCACAGGAGGTAAGGTCTCCGGAAGGTAGAGAGGCCTTTGGATGATAGTCTAGGAGGAGGCTCCAGAAGGTTGAGTACCTGGAAAAGGGGTTAGGGTTCCTAAGGGACAGGGCTCGCAGATGACCATCAGAAGATAGGGTTCCCAGAAAATACTGTGCCCAGAAAACAGGGTTCCCAGAAAGTAGGGCCTTCTGGAGGCCTTCAAGGGAAGTTGGCTTTTACAACTTGGGCCAAAACAATCCAGGCTGGCAAGCAGTTGATGTCAGAAAGCAAAATTCTGAGGAGACTCCTTTACACACAGCACCACAAACATGTGTGCCTGTGGACATACATGTACCCACATGTGTGTGTGTGTGTGTGTATGCACACATGTATACATACGCATGTATCCACATGGAAGGAAGGCAGAAGGACAGCCATGAATCTGCTCCTGCTGTCTTCCTCCACAAGCCTGGAAGAGGGGGGGAGGAGGAGGAGGAGGAGGAGGAGGAGGAGGAGGAGGAGGAGGAGGAGGAGGAGGAGGAGGAGGAGGAGGAAGAGAATGAGCCTGGAGCCTGGGTTGGACCCTCTCTGCTAGCCAGCATCCGAGTTCTAAGTGGATGTAAAATCTGCCTGCCTATCACCCACTGAGCATGCCTGACTCAGCTCCTCTAACCCACAAGCCCTCTCAGACCTCTACCCCTGGATGATCACCTTCTCCCCTCTCCCCCCCAGCTCCCACTCAGAAAATAGCAGCAACGGGTCTTACTGAAAAGATTCGGCGCTTGCAGCTAAACAGAGCCGAGTTCCAGCACTCTCTTGAACTATATTTTTCCAGTCCTGCATCTAGTTCCTTAGCTTGTCTGGCAATCATGTTAGTGATTATATGGGTAATGAAACACGTGCTCTTTTTGTCTGAGCTTCTGATTAATCTGCCTTCTCTTTAGCCTTGATTTATGGCGCTCAACTCTGGAGGTGAATGCCGGCCCATCAGCTCCATAGCTTATTACAGACGCAGGGGCTGCTAAATGCCTTGGAGGCTTGAATTGTTTCTTGACAGCCAGGCTTCTTGCTACATTCCCTCCAATCTGTTTTGGTTCCTGGTGTGACCTTTCATACAGTAAAATACATTAGTTGAATAGCACAGTCTCATTAAAAGAGTGAATTAACCGAAGAGTCTTTTTAACTAAATGACAGCCGAAGGACTCAGTGCTAATAGCCATGAGCAGTTGGAAACTTAACTCATGAATCAGCCCTGTTAATACTGCCTCATGCCCGGAGCGCTGAAGGTACCGCGCTCTCTGCCGGCTCTCGTAAGAAGAAAAGCTCATTACTTTCCTCCTGATGGGAGAGAAAGAGTGAGCGAGCAATAATAAAGCTTGAATTTTTCAATACTGTTAAAAATGGGGCTGACAGATTGCCGACAATAGGAGCAACGGGCCCAGACTGCGTCCGGAGCCGCTGAATTAGCAATACCATATATCATAGGATCTAATTAAATCAACCCGGAGAATGAAATTAGTTTTCTGTGAGTGAAATGGCCTCTGAAAGAGCTCTATTAAATGAACTGGAGAGCATTAATTAAATAATTCACAGTGAGGGATTTTGCATTTATACAAAAATTGTGCACTTAATTGTCCGTGCTGTATTACAGATCTGGCCTTATGTTAACAATGTGTCGAAAGTACACTTACGGAGCATATCAGGAACGGTTTAACGCAAACGCAGCTTGCAAAGTTTTATGGTCGGGCCAAGGAACCTGGGGAAACCTATCCCTGAGCACCTGGATCCAATATGTGGCCTGGGAAAGTCTCTTCTGTTCGGGGAAGTTGGTTTCTGAAGCCCCTTGGAGGGTTTCTGACACGCATTGTGAGTCATCAGAAGTGACCCCGCTGCTTGGGTTCATGACCTCTTGGGGTGTCCTGGCTTGACCTCCGGGTCTTGGTTCATTTGGAATTGAGCAGCTATCTGGTCCATTTTGGTATCTGTAAGTATTCGACTGGGAGAATCAATTTCCTTTTTTTATTTTTTTCTCTCCCGAATGTATTAGCCGGTTATATGGACTCACTCAAGTAAACCCAAGCATATTGGATGCACTGAAGGAAAAAGTGAATTTAGATACAATATGTCAGGGAAATCAGGCGCCATCCTTCTTAGCATCCTGGATCTCTGGGTGGGAAGAGACCATAAAAGTCAATTCATTCAAACCTTCCCCTTCACGGGGAATGCCTGACTCGTCTCTGTGATATTCCTTGATACAGATTCAGCACGTGCTGTGGCTCTGGAAGACCTCTCTGACACAGGCGGCTCTGATCCAGGGCAGTCTGGGCAGCACAGGGTACAGAGGCTAGGGCCCAGGCCTTGCAGAGGACTCTGGAATTTCAAAACCAACTCCCCTATTTACTCTTTTGACCTTGATTGAGGACTAAGTTCCTTTGTGTTATGGTTTCTTCTTTATCACCAAAATGAGGATAACGACACCCAGATAAAGTATAGCTTTGCTAAGAGGATGAGTAAGTTACTCTGTGGGGTTGTGGAGGAAGCTCAGTGATGGTGGTCTCTCCTCTCTCTCTCTCTCTCTCTCTCTCTCTCTCTCTCTCTCTCTCTCTCTCTCCATCCCTTTCTCCCTCCCCCTCCCGTGTGTGTGTGTGTGTGTGTGTGTGTGTGTGTGTGTGATGCACTTAGAACTCACTGTACTTAGAACAATGTTTGGCACAGACTTGTTTAATGGCATAATTTAAAAATTATCCAACCTTTCCTTTTTCATTCTGGTTTTGATGGTTTTGGATCAACACCAGCTTAATTTTTACAAATCTAATTTTAGAAACCTTCCCTGTCTTTCCTTTGTCTTCTCATTCATTAAAATGTGGTGCTTGGATGAAAGTCACTCTTTTGGATTGCTTTACATTTTGGAGTTTTCAAAGTTTCATTCGTTCGCCTGCTTTGGAGCCCGTGCACACATGTGTCAGGGCCTGTGGGGTCTGGCGCTATGGTGATGGGACAGATGGAGGTCTCTGGCTCTGTGGAAGGTTAATCTTTATCTTTTTAACATCACTAAATATGCTGTGTGTATTTAAAAAGCCCTTACAATTATGAAAATCTTAAAGAGCACCCCAAAGGAAAGGCGTTCTTGAATAGAAATGTAGATCTGCCGAGCTCGTAGCCAAGCTGGGTGTGTGCCTTATTTTGTGTGCACAAAATCCTGGATTCCATGCCCAGCACATTACTGATGCATGTTTGTAATTCCAACAGTCAGGACAGGGACACAGGAGGATCAGAAGTTCGAGGCCATTGTCAGCTACATAAGAAGCTCAACACCAGCCTGGACTGCATCAGACCCTGTCTTGAAAAGAAAGGAAGGAAAAGAAAAGTAAATCTAATTGTCTTAGAGGATTCCAGGGCTCCTCCCAACCCTCCCCACAACCCCGATATAAATAGAATAGTAGGGGCTGGAGAGATGGCTCAGCAGTTAAAGGAACTCGGTCCAGTTCCCACAGTCTACATGGTGGCTCACAACTGCCTATAATCCCTCCAGTGAGTCTGGTGCCCTCTTCTGACCTCTGTGGACCCTGCACACACATGGTACACATGCATACTTGCAGGCAAACATTAATACACATAAAATTTTTAAAAAGTAAATATTTAAAAATACAGTACATAGAATTTATATATACTCACTTCGCATATATCTAAAACCCTCTCTCGATTAGTCTAACGTTCTAATGCAGTGCGAAGCTGTGTAAACAGTCATCACACCATATTGCTTAGAGAGTAATGACAAGAGAAATATGGCTGCTCAGAGCTAGTGCGGATGAAACCTTTCCTGATATTCACTGCCAGTTTGGCTGAATTTGTGATTGTGGACACCAAAGATAGAGTATTGAGTTACTTAAATATCAGAAACAACAATATCATTTCATAGAGATCTAAATGAACCTTAGAATTCGCTCCTTTTGAGGATCATGCTTTGTACCTGGGTCTTATCACTCCTAAGCTGTGCAGGTAGTTCAGAAGCTGTTGCTTTAATTTTCCAGAACTGGTAGTCACAGGTAGTTTCAGGTAGATCAGCCTAGCTCAAGACAACATCAATGGCATGCTAAAAATATACACATCATCATATCAACTTCCTGCCTGCTTTGTAAAACTATAAATCACACGTCCATGTTTCTAGAAGGTTTCCTTTAACAATTCTATTTTTATTGCATGTATTCCTCAAATTGCCAAGGGTAAAGTATTATTTTGAAAATAATTGTAACCAGAAGATATGGCTCAGCAGTTAAGGCAGATACTGCTTTTCCAGAAGACCAAGTTCAGTTCCCAGCACCCATGTCAATAGCTAACAACTGTCTGTAACTCTTGTTCCATCAAATTTGATGTCCTCTTCTGGTCTCCATGGGTACCCTATGTATATACCCATAGTTAAAAATAAAAAAAAAATGAGCTATAACCTTGTCTTTTATTAAAATAGAAGACTTTTCAACAGGCCAGGACCCTTCTGTATCGTCCAGTTACTGGACTACAAACACTGACATTTTGAGCCCCTACTGTGTTCACGGGCCCGGGGATTCTAAATCTGCTTGACAGGGTGAAGGGGAAAAAGAAACCAAAGGCCACTGGGAAGAACCTTGATCATGTGGCAACTGAAAGCAAAAGGGGGATCATAAGAAACTTTGGGGCGCTTGCAAAACCTGCCAAGTCAAAGAAGGGCTGCATTAGGAGGCATCACCACAGGCAGCAGTGTGGAACTTTTTATCACCACCCTGTGAGACTGACAGAGAAAGTTATGCTACCATGGCTGTTGGGCTGAGTTACTTCAATGTGACAGTCCTCTGCCATTGGGCTACTGCCATCCTTGGCCTTTACTAGGGTTACAACATCAAGCATATTTCGTGTGTCAGCTTGCAAGAGAACTCAACTACAGTAGTTGATTCCCAGACCCACCTAGTAATTCCTGAGTGCTCGGCGTGTGCCCAGGGTGTGCCGTGATACAGGAGGCACCGGAATCTGCAGACTGAAGCGTAGTAGGCTCAGGGAGCACTAAGTCCTGCACAGTAGGCTCATGGTTTCCAGGGATGAGTTCATGTTGAGTAGAAAGACTAAAGAAAAATGGCAGCGTTGGCCAACAGTAACTGAGCTCTCGCTTGCCTGGGTAAGCACTTTACAGTACTCTTTCTTGCTCTTCTAAATGTGCCGTGTGTTCAGAGGAGCAAGCTAGCCTTTCCATGTGAGAGGGCAGGGGTGAAAGCTGAAGAAACAGAAAGCTGTTGATCAGTGTCCTGGTTATATTATTATTTTATTTTAGTCGATATAAGCTAAAGTCATCTGGGAAGTGGAATCCTCAATGGAGAAAAGGCCTCCATTAGATTTCCCATAGGTGAGTCCATAGGGCATTTTCTTAATTATTGATGTGCACAATGCCACCCCTGGGTAGGTAGTGCTCCTGGGGGCTGTAAGAAAGCAAGCTGAGCAAGCCATAGGGGCAAGCCAGTGAGTAGGATCCTTCATGGCCTCTTTGTGAGCTCTGGAACAGTAGAATCCCATTGGCTAGAGTCCTGGACAGCATGAGAAGGAGAAGGGGAGCTGACAGTGCCATCCATCTCTCTCCATGAGTGCCATGACTGCAGCTGCCCCACACTCCTGCTGCGCTGCTGTCTCTGTCACGATAGACTATACCCTCACACTGTAAGCCAAAGGAAGCCTTTCCACCCATGAGTTGCTTTTTTTTTTCAAGTATTTTCTTACAATGAGAAAAATAACAGAGATAGATTGTCTCTGAAAATTTCTGGCTCTGACTCCCCTCTCCCCTAGAGCAGGAAGGGGGGACTACAAAGCTGACCTTGTATCTCTGGGGAGGTCCTGTCCTTGGGTCAGACCAGACTGGCCCAATCTTAGGAGCCAGGCTCTGTTCTACAGGTGGAACTAGATCACTGAAAAGGCAACTCTGATAGTCTTGGTGGGTCCAACCCCAGATCACCCAGTTTTCCTTTGTGAATTCCTGCTGCTGGTTTCGATGGTCCTCAGGAATTGCTCTGTGGATGGTTGACTAAAAGCCATGTGGTAGCCATCGCAGATGAACAGAATGAGCAGAGCATTCTGGACTGCTGTCTTGCATTGCTTTGTTGGTGCATAGACCCCCTAAGTCATCTGATGCCTCTTGAGTGCCCAGGCTGGTATCTCTCCTTCCTCCATGATCATACTGTCACATAAGCAGACATATCACTGGCCTAGAGGGCAAAGAAAGGGCCCATGATGCTCTACGTGTAGACCATAGTAAGAGGAAACCTAATCACCAAAAGAAGAATTTCCGTGACTTCCTGATTTTGCAATTCATAGTCTGGGCCCATCCAGCTAGAGACCAGTCACCTCTGGGAAGTGATTTAGATTGTGTGCTCCCAATAGCAGCTGCTGAGAAGAAAACTTGAGCTTGCCTTTTTTTTTTTTTTTCTTTTTTAAACATGCAGAGATGTCGTTATCCAGCCCTCATCTTGGCGGAAGGCAACTGGGAGGGTGGGAGCAGCAAGCTAGTCAATCATTTGCACCATTGCCTTTAATACTGGCCGTATTTAGTTTATTCATAAAGGCCTGTCTCACAAGAGAGGGTTCTTTCCATAATCGAGACAATTGTGTTCAAGCTCCCTTCTGAAATGAGTCGTCTGTCTCCTTCTCAGCTGATCAGGGATTCTGAGTGTTTTCCCTTTAGTTGAGTTAGGAAGAGGAGCTTTTCCCCCGAGTCCCCCTAATTCTTTTGGAGATCACCCCTGGCCCAGGCACTTCCCCGGTGACTCCTGTGGCTCCACATGGACACCTCTGGGCACAGTAGCTTCCTTAGTTGGCACGTCCTGGGCTGCTGGGCAGCAGAAATAGAACCTGAAATCAGAAATTACTATTTGCTATCCTCTGTCTCTGTCTCTGTCTCTCTGTCTCTCTGTCTCTCTGTCTCTCTCTCTCTCTCTCTCTCTGTGTGTGTGTGTGTGTGTGTGTGTGTGTGTGTGTGTGTGTCCACATCCTTGTAGACAGAACAAAGTGTGTTGCAGCAAACCCGGAAAAAGGAGAGCTTCTAAGGGACATGTTTGAGCTGACAGGAGGTTGGCTCTGATGAGGGCTTGAGTTCCACCTAAGTTTCCTAGGGATTTCCTCACAGCCTGCCTGGTCTTCAGCTCATTCTAGGGACTGTGATGCTGCTAGATGCCAAGTGACTAGAAAGCTGGTGACTAGGGATCCATGTGCTGGGTTTGAGCTGTCTCCTGGTTTTCAGGACAAGAAATTAAACTGCTTGTCTGGTTCCTTGTAACCAGGAAGGGAGTGATGCCAGCATGCATATGTTGGTGTGCACGCACTGTGGCTGGATGGTGTCCCTTTAGAATTCATCTGCTGACGTCTAACCTCAGTGTGTAGGGCTTGGAGGAGGACTTTTGAGAGGTAGGTGAGTCCAGTTCATATATGGGGTTACCTCCTTATAAAAAGGGACTGGAGAGGAAAGCACTCTCCCCCCCCACCTCTCTCTCTCTCTCTCTCTGAGTCACACACACATTCACACTCACATGCAGACATACACTCACGCACACATTCATATACCGACACATTCAGATACACTCAGACATTCTCATGTACACACTCTGATAGACACACAGTCACAGACACATTCTCTCTCACACATTCCCATAGGCAGACACTTAGACACATTCACTGACACACTCAGACTCTCTCACACGTGCTCACACATGCACACACAACCTGAGGACATAGGGAGAAGGTAGTCACCTGCAAACCAAGAAACAAGCCCTTACCAGACATCAGCTTTCTATCCCCCAGATCTGTGAGCACTTTTGGTTTCATAAACATCCAATCTATGGTATATTTGTCTCAGCTGCCTGGGCTGACTGATACACTTGTTTCTTTGCTGCTGTTTTACCAGCCCCTCAGCTGTGGTGTTCTTCTGCAGTTGTCTCTCCCACTCCTCTCAGATTCCATGGAGGACTACCCTGGTGGACTCCCACTGCACTCAGAGCACCTTTGTGCAAACTGGAAGCAAGGAAGCTAAGGAGGTCACAGAGGCCTTCATCTGACAGGCTCCACTCTGCCTGGATGACTCCCCTCCATGAGGGCTCCCCAGGTTGGGGTTTCTTCCTCAGAGAGTCTAACCCTAACCCTAACCCTAACCCTAACCCTAACCCTAACCCTAACCCTAACCCTAACCCTAACCCTAACCCTAACCCTAACCCTAACCCTAACCCTAACCCTAACCCAAGCTAACTCACTCCTCTAACACTCCTTGACACCATGTCTCCTTTCCACACCTCTGGAGGCAAGCATGGGGAGCCTGGTTTGCTTTCTGCTTGTCTTTCCTTATCTAAACCTCTAGGACTTTGTCTGCGAAGATCAGACAGAGAAACAAGAGAGAGTGCTTCTGTCACAAAGCCTTCAACTGGTTGACAGGCAAACCTTCTGCTTTGCATGTTGTTGGCTAGAAAGGCCAATGTCCAGAGTGGTCTCATTTCCATGGTTATGAGTTCTGAGCTGCCAACCAGACACCTTAGACTGCTCTCTGTGACCGGGTTCAACTGCAGTACGGTGGCTGGGCTCTAAGAGGAAACAAGCCAACCAGCAAAGACATTTTCTGACCACTCCAAAGTCTCACAGCAACTCCCCGAGCTTATTTAGAAGACCTGCCCAGATCCAAGGAGATGGGTACTGGTGAGGGGGGCAGGGAAAAGATCATTTAGGGGGGACATATCCTTGCTTTGGAAATGTCATCTACTACAGCCTTCCTTCTGCCTGGAGAAATTCATGAGCCTGGCAAAGGCAAAAAAGGTACCCACTTCCTCCCTCAAATGTCTCCTCCTATCCTGCACTAGGCTCTGGCTAGGGTTCAACTCTTTTATTCTTATTAATGAGGCTCTGGCTGCTGCTCCTCCCAACAGGGTCATGCTCGTCCAAAACCCTTGCACAAGAATCTGCAGGGAGACCAAGATTACATAACTGTGACAGACTGTGGTGTTCATAGGGCAAGGCTCCTACTCCTGTGACCATGCAGGTAAACACAAGGTAATAAGAGGGTCACCTTCGTGCCTCTCGTGCTCATCACCTCGTCCAATGTGAATTTAAAATACAAACCTTATGTCACATTTTCTACAGTGATGTGTTCTAAAATAGCTCCATAAAACATCACCAATGACTTGTGGGTTGTTTAATACAATGGGAAACACCCAATCTTTATTTTATTTGAATTTAGTGTCATACATAATATCCATACATATGGATACTATGGCTAATGGGTAAGCAAGTCATCTTTTTATTATTAAAAAAAATCATACAGAAGACATCTATCCCCAGGGTGTAATTGCTACCAGGTTATCTACATAGTAAAGCCCAGAGAGTTCCCAGTGTTCAGGCTCAGAAACTGTCGCCATTCCTTCCAGAACAGGAAGGTTACTATAATGAGCTTATTTAACACGTCAGATCTGTGTCCACCATATTGATTTTCTCACTAAATGGGATGTGAGTTCTGGAGGTAGCCCTGGATCACCCTAAACTACCAAAGAGATTCAAGGATTTAGAAAGGACAGGTACTTGGTCACAGTCCTGTGGTGTTGTCATGACAGAGACAGGACCTCTCTGGCTCCTGAAGTCACCCATCATCCTAGACACTCTCCATTCAGCCTTACTGACAGGTACCGGGCTAGGTATCAGGTATTACTCCAGACATAAGAATCACAGGAAATATCTGTGTTCTGTGCTTGGGACAGCGTTTAGTCCCTGTCAGTGCCACTCTCAGAAAGAACAGCTGTGCTCCCAGCCTTGTGGAGGCCGGGCTGGTGCAGGTGTGTCCCTGAAGGGACCAGTGTGCATGGTGCTGTCCTCAAGTCCTCAAGGGTGCCTGAGTTTAGCTAGGGCTCAGGTGTGGTGGGCTGGTACAGTTCCGTGAAGGTTAGCCATGCAGGGTAGGACTGGGGTAGGTGGGACACATGCTGTGACATTGACCACAGCCTCGGAGAACTAGGGCAGTTGCCAAGTGAACTAACATCTGCTTCAGCGTCTTGAGAGAGCTGGAAATCAAAATCAATATGTGTAAAATTAGGCTGTCGAGTAAACCCTCAGCCACAAAGAATTGCAATCTGAGTCTGGGCCACTGTGATTGTCCCAGACAGTCCCAGCAGCAGCCACCATCCCCAGTGCAGAGTCTGAATTCTCAGCTGTCTCCACAGTACCACTTCCCAGCTTCTGGAGTGACGCTGCAGCCATTCCAAAGGAGTTAATTTTTTATCCTTTCCCATCCCCCCAACTCTGTGCTTAGCATAGACCCATTTGTGTTGTGCCGTTTCAGAGAGGAGAACACCATAATAATTGTGTTTTAGAAATTGGAACAAGAAAATAGCAGATGCAAGTTGAGTGAATATTGAGTTTTAAACTTGTCTGGCTGTGATTTGTGGCCATGTCATGGCAAATATTTTTCAATGTCACTGCCTTAGCCAGCGCTGTCACTAAGGCAGTCAGCTGGGGAATAGAGGGCCCAGCACTCTGATCTCAATATTAATGGGAGCTGTTGAAGGTAGCGAAGGTGATAAAGTATTGTTTAGTTATTGGTGCCATACTTTGGCTGCAGGACATTATTATAAAGCGCGGCCTGTTTTTGTCAGATTTCAATCACGGCTTCGATAACAGGTTTAGAAACTTGTGGTGCAGGAGCCCACATAACACTGATTTCTTCCACCCCCTTAAACCAAAGGAGTTTAGATTGCAATCTCGAAGGTGTGTGGGGGGGGGTGTTCAAATTTGGATTTTACTTTGTTATTTTCCGATCTACCCACTCTTCAGTGAAGTGACATCCCTTTCTTGTATTCCAGCCAGTCCTATGTGGCTTTGAGGAGCTGGGACATTGAAATAATCTTTTCCCTGTTTTCTCTGCAGGAAGAGTCCTGCAAGGCTTGAGGTATATTTGGCAAGCGCTGTCTTCGGTCATTCCTTCCCCACCTCCCATGAGCCATACCAGGAAGAGAGAGTTATGCAAAGTGTATCATCCTTTAAAAAATAATATCCTGTTCTACAAAATCGCATTTCATTCAGGAGATAACAGGAGTCCCCAGGTTGGCCCCAACCCCAGGAAGGAGAAGGGAGCACTTGGGCAGGAGCAGCCCCTACCATTACTAGTGCCTGGGTTTAAACTTATAATTAAAATAACCTTTAAAATTCAATTTTTATAGATGGAGGAGATAACTTGATTTGAAACCCTTCAATGCACACATTTTATGTAGCACTCACCCAAATCCAATGGTACCATAGAAAAACGGAACATAAAACTGGTTGATGAGAGTTTATACAGCCTTTAAATATCAAGCTGTCAGACTTTGTGTAGAAATATTATAATTGGACAAGAGCAAAGAAAGAGTTATATTAGCATGGAGGGGTTTGAGTGAGTTCAGACCAAGCAGAAACCCCCTTAAAAGAAAGGATTGAAAAAAAAAAAAGAAAAACAAAAAAAACCCCCTGAGGTCCACACACAGCGTGACCTCCCTTTCAGGGGAGATCCGCTTGATAAAACGGACACAACCCCAATAAAACACGGACAATAGGAAAGAGCAAATAGAAATCACAGTAAGCAGTGGCAATATTGCCTGAATTGAAACAAAAATTAGGTATAATAGCCTCTGCGAGTTTTAATATGGTCCCCAATCAGATCACAATATGAAGCGTATCATGGTGGCTCTAAGCATTGCTTATCGCCTTACAATCTCCCTGCCTTCTAGACAACTTGCATTATTTGAGCTTTGTGAGGTTTTTTTTTTTTCTTTTTCTTTTTTTAAAAAACTCATAAATATTTAATGTCTATGACAGAGGCTGGGGGTGGGGGAGGGGAGGGGGATATGGAGGAACAGGAGGAGGTTTTCCTGGTCACAGGCCCTACAGTTGTTTGCAGCTAGGACTTGGCTATGCTGTAAGGCTCCGAGGCCAGGAAAAGTGTGTTTCACCATAACCCAGAGGCCACAGTCAGCAATCTGGGAGGTGTTCTGGCCTCAGTGGGGAGCCCAGGATCAGAGCAGCCTGGTAGGTACACCTTAACAGAACTAGTCTCAGGTCTCTCTCAGAGCACAGGGGCCACCAAGGTGCCAGTCAGGCACTAATGCTGTTTTGAATCTCCAAAGCTGGTGGGAATAATTGTCTTCACCTCTCGCTACCTTTTCTAGTGGTCAGCTACCTCACACCCATTTCCTTTTCTTAATTTAAAATTGCATTTATTTATTTATTTTTCTTTCCTGTGTGTGTGTGTGTGTGTGTGTGTGTGTGTGTGTGTGTGTGTGTGTGTGTGTATGTCCACACTTGTGCCATGGAATGTTTATGGAGGTCAGAGGGCAACTTGTGGAAGTTGGTTCTCCCCTTTCCCATGTAGAACCCGGAGATCAGACTTAGGCTGTAGGCTTGGGGGCAGGTACCATCACCCTCACCCACCAATGACCGAGCTGAGTCATCTCACTGGCCCAGGTACTTGGCCATTTCTTGGGAGGACCCTGATGAGCTAGCTTGCTTGAGCCTCAGATGTTGGCTTCTACAGACAGTGAGCTTCTTTAGGAGTCCTTGAAACCTTCTCTGTTGTTTTGCAAAACTTGTACTTTCTCTAAGACAGAGGCTGTGTGCATTGAGCAAGAATGTGTCCTCTGGCTGAGTCTGGAAGCCCACAATAATGGTAAGAGGGGTGAGACTCTGGGAGATGCAGCCAGGCCAGTGTCTGGCTTACAACTGTAGGAGCCTTGCCTGAAGGATAGGGCTTGACTCTTGTGCCTGGACTAGAAACGGCTTCTGGAGCCTTGTGACCCTTGGGAGGCATGCATCACAGCTGGCTCTCCTGGATTGTAGTACCAGCCCTGCCACTGAGTGAGTGACTCTGTGCAAACCCCCGGGGGTTGCATGAGAGGTCAGAGTCACAGCCAGGCAAGGACTGGGCACTGTGCAGGTCTTCCAGGTCTATGGCTATGGAGTTGCTTTTAGTATATGAGGCCTGCAGCCCCTTCCTTTTCCTACTGAGCTAGACATGGCCTCCAGGCTCCCACTGGAGGTCTTTGGTAGACATGGCCTTTCCAAATCTAACTTAAGAGACCATTCATGTTGTTTTCTGAACACGTCCTACCACACCCCTCCTCAGAATTGCCTTTCTGTTGGAGGCGCCTCCTCACCTTTGCAACCATGAGCAAGTACAAACTGTGAGCTAGGCTGCCCCTGCGGTGGGAAGAGGCTTCCTGCAGGGAGGCATGAAGACACGGTCAAACCCGAAAAGGCTCACCTTTGTCTACAGAGCCACACTGTAGGATGCCAGGCAGTACAGACAGGGTGGGCATACAGCAGCTAGATAGATGTGTTTCCTGTGGCTTAGGGTCAGAGCAGTGTTGGTAACAGAATGTTGAATATGCTCAACTCTAGTAGAGAGAGGGGTCAGGTTAGAGATAGTCTAGGATGTCTGGGAAAATCCTGCTCAGCTGGAGACCCATGACATTACTGGGGTATGATTCAAAGTCATGAAGGGGACGGGGGTCAGGGAGGAGAGTTAAGAAGAAAGATAAGAGATAAGAGACAAACCGATAGATAGATAGATAGATAGATAGATAGATAGATAGATAGATAGGTAGGTAGGTAGGTAGATAGATAGATAGATAGATAGATAGATAGATAGATAGATGATAGATAGATAGATAGATAGATAGATAGATAGATAGATAGATAGGTAGGTAGGTAGGTAGGTAGATAGATAGATAGATAGATAGATAGATAGATAGATGATAGATAGATAGATAGATAGATGATAGATAGATAGAAAGATGTCCTAGAAAGACAAGTAGATACAGTGAGTAGAGAAGGAAAGAGGGAAGGAAGGGGTGACGAGGGAAGACTCAGAGACACAGAGGAAGACACAGGGAGAAGAGGGGGGATGGAGGGAGGAAGGAAGCAAAGGAAGGAAGAATGGATAAGAAGGAATGAGAGAAGGAAAGAAGGGGTAGGAAGAGGACCTCTAGAGACAGACAGACAGACACGCAGAGCCCTTGAGAGAGCAGGCTCTTCTCCAGTGTTTCCTTCATGCCAAGGACTGTAAGGTACAATCAGTTTAAGCATTTCTATGTATCATTCATTCGGTGTCTCCAAAAGAGATAGGAAATCTTCCCTCCCAATGCTTCAAGATCACTTGACATGGCAGAGTGCTGGCTACAATTGCCCAGTTAGTTTCCTAAGACCCATGCAACGATGAGGCTGGGAAAAGGAGACAGGGGAGATGAATTTCTCATCAGGTTACAGTAAAGGAAACCAAGGAAAAAGATGTGTCCCCTGTGGTGAGGTGAGCAATAGACTCCCTGACTAGATGAAAGCAAGGGCCAGGTGAGTGTTCGTGTGGACCTACCCATGTATGTTCATGAGTCTGCATTTGTATACAGGAAGTTGAGGGGGAGTGGTACTCAGGCTGTGGAGAGAGGTCTCACGTAGCCTTGCTGCTGGCCACCTGTGCCCAACTCAGCCTAGAAGGGGGTGCTGCCCACCCCTCTTTTCTCTTGATAATGCAAAAGTGTTGAGGTGGGAACGTTTTTGGTGAAGACCCAGAAGCCTCATGTCTTTGTGGGGAGTAGAGTTTCCCTCATCTCTCAGGGTATGGGTTTATGACTCCTGAAGTCACAACTTCATAGCATCTCTTGGAACCAGGAAAGCCCCCCTGCAGTAGTGTTGGCACACTTTCAGAGACCCTCACTGTGTGATGAACATAGGCCAACAACTTCCTCTGTATGCGGCTCCCTCACCCTCTATCATGAAGCTACTCCACTGCAGCCTTTGACAGTGCAATCCAGGATCCTGGACTCTAAGTCCAGAAAATTCCTTAGGCCAACATGCAGCTGGGGCAGAAGCTTTGGGACCTCCCCGTGCTTGAGAGTCTCTCAGCATTGGAGCTAGAGCTGTAGGTAAAGAGAGTCTCAAAAAGATGGGGCCCGAGAGCTGTGTGCAGCTATTACACGGAGTGAATGCCCCCTAAAGATTTCACTACGGGGCACCACCAAGGAGAGAGCTGGTGGCTAGTGGGGTGTATTTACTTGAGCTGGAGATGTTCCAGGCAAGGAGTCAACAAACCTCTCCCCTTTCTGGCTTAATACTTCCATCATCTCAATGGCCCATTGCCATCCTCCCAGTCCCTTGTGGCCAAGTACAGACTAGGCAGGACTCTACTGCTCTGAATGTCTTTCCTTGATGATGCCTGGAATGGTAGTGCTGAAGAGGAAGCTGGGCTGCATCTGGACTCTGTGGGAAAGTATGTGATGGTAGAGCCTTAAGGTCTGCCATCCATCCCTCACACTCCTTCATGATTCCTCAGACTCAAGACACCGACACCTCAGGGACTGCACTGGTGTCATAGTGGTTGTCAGGCATAAGTAAGCCATGCTCAGTGATGCCCAGTGGTAAGAGCCATCCTGCCTCTGAAAGCATACCGGACAGTCTGGGCATCTTTTGCAGTAGTGGAGGCAGCCAGGGTAGCTTCCGGTGTAAGCGTGACTGTGGACCATGTAGGGGTGTCGGTAACTTCTGTGTTCGTGGGAGCTGCTGATCTGTTTGCCCCATGTGGCCTCTATTTGATTACAGTGCCAGGTCGGGTATGTGATAGCCAGTGGTGATTGTTAACTTGCCTATGCCTGGAATCAACTGAAATCCAAGTGGCTGGGTGTGCCTGTGAAGAATCAGATCATTTGACATGAGAAGATCCACATCTGGGCCAACCTTCTGGACACAAAAAAGGGAAGCTTTTGCATTTTACCTACTTGCCCTCACTCTTGCTGGCAAGTTCATCTACTCTGTTGCTGAGGCATTCCTCTGCTACTTTTAGAACCTACTTCTTTGGGATTCAAACAAAGACTGAAGACCAGCAACTTTCTAGGAATTCTCTGGTACTTCAGCACTAGACTGGGACTACTGAGACATTCAGTCTCGTGAACAACTATGAAATTACAACCAGACTGTAAACCACCCTACTAATAAATAGCATTTATGTTATCTATACTACATGTATAATATATGTATTATATATGACATATATGGTACTTATGTCATATATAAAGTATATTATTCATATTTCATATATATCGGTCTTGTTCCTTTAGAGAACCCAGACTAATACAGGCTGATTCAATGGCACCCACTCCTTCCCTCTTTCTACACCAGACACTGAATACTTACTCTGCACCATGTACTTCATTGGAAGGACAGATATGAGTGTCAGAACCGGGGCGAGAGAACATGAGTGACAGAGCTTAGAGAAGTTTCCATCCACAGGCAGTGACAGACACTGCTATCAGACCATGGCCCAAGACAGAAGTAATGGAAGCAAGAGAGATGGAGTGTCACGAGCAGAGAAAGACGAGGGGGCAGAATGCTCACACTTGAAACCACGCCCAGCATCTTTGTCTTTTTGTCAAACCAAGGGATGAAGATGGCCCAGCCTGGACCAAGTCAAACTGAGTGTAATTCACACCTCACACGCAGCTGGCGCATCAGTTCATTAGAACACAAAAAATACACCATCAAACAGACAATCAAATTTCATGTAAAATAAGCTTCGGCATTAAAACGGTTGCTGGTGTTTTATGCGTGTGACTCGGCAGGCAGATATATTTCTTGCTACTATAGCAAGGCTGATTTGTGGGAAGGCTCCCGTCACCAAATCACTCCGAAGGTTGGGAGATAAAATGTCGCTTAGGATAATGTAATTGGCCTTAAGGTACAGGAGTTGAATTATTTTCGGTGATTTATAATCTGGAAATTAAAGACTCACTCATTTTCTAATTTAATTCCATCTTCAATGGAAAAATGTTCACTCTGATCTAAATTGGCGAGTAATGCTGCTAATTCAAATGCAGATGTAATTTCGATTCTGGTAGCAGTTTGCAGTGATTGACGGGTCTCCAAAGAATCGTTATGATCCTTGTCTCCCAATCTCACAAATTCCCCGGCAGTTGTGATAATAACTTCAGCTAAGGAGAAGGGGAAAAATCTCCATTGCCCTATAGGTCTGGGTGCTCTTTCATAGGCTGGGAATTGTGCTCTCTTTAGGTTTGAGGGTGGTGTCCTGGGTCTTCTCTCCGAAATATGAATAGAATGGGTCTGGGATAAACTATCCTGGCTAGTGGCTAATTTTTGTGTAATTCATTGGTAAGTCTCTCATTACTGAGGAACTGGCTAATAATGATTAGCCATGATCACCCAGGCTTTGGCCCCACACCCCACCAGCTGTTCAATGCTTAAGCACGTGGTAATGTGTCTTCATCTAAACAGACCCCAAGAAAGCCATGATGGAGAAATTATGAGGTCATTCCCACTGTGTGAGAAATGAAGAGGTCAGAGACGTGGCCGCCGGTATCATCGTCTGCCTGGCAAGCAGTTGGTGGTTGGGCCCAGCTGGAGCTCTGGTCTCCTGTACATTTGAGTCTCTGTGACCCAGCTAGGAAGCTGTGTGGGGTCCTTCTCAACACAAGGCAAAGACTTTACGGCTTTAGCCAATGGTTCTTTGGGTTGGAGTAATCAATCAGACTTTGGAAATTGGCAGAATCTATCCAGTCTCTACAACCACATAAAGATTTGGGGCGATTTGGGTAAATTCTTCCATATCCAGGGTAGACAAGAGACATGGAGGAAGAGCCAGATATTTGATGGAGAGAGGCTAACCCTTTCAGTCCACACCCTCTGGGAACACTTTCTTTGCATCAGGTTTTATAACAGAACTGATTGAGTCATAGCTTCTTTCAGAATTCGGAGGTGTAGGGGTCATGGCTGGATGGTTTTAAGGAAGAGAGGAGACAGCTAGTAACTAAGCTGAGGGAGGAGTTAGGAATAATCATCATCACAATAATAACAACAATAACAATAAAGCTGTGGCAATCTGCTTACCGGTAGTTTGAAGTGTTTTAAAAGTTGTATTCCTGAGGTGTTTAAGCACTTACAAAGACTGCACACACACACACACACACACACACACACACACACACACACACACACACACACACACCTCTTACTATGGGACACAATCTTGGACTACCTCTCCCAGACTTCGTTGATTTTACCTCTGAGCCTACAGTTGAGTTTTGACTGAAAAAAATATGTCTAGGCCTGTGGTTCTCAACTTTCCTAATGCTGCAACCGTTTAATGCATGTTCTTCATGTTGTGGTGATCTCCAACCATAAAATTATTTTTGTTGCTACTTCATATCTGTAAGTTCGCTAGTGCTACTGATTGTAATATAAATACCTATCCTATGCTTTTGGATGGTCTTAGGTGACTCCTGTGAAAGGTTGTTTGACCTCCCCCACAAAGTGTCTCGACCTACAGATTGAGAACCAGTGATCTATGCCTTACTTCCTTGTCGGGTTCATCAAAACATCCTCTGCAAGATCCAGTACTTTTCCTGACCCATCTGATAAAGAGAAAATTTCCCCCTGCCTTCAAACACCCCATGAAACTTCATCTGAACTAGAAAAGTTCCCCCTGGATTAAACCACTGAGATTTGGAGTTTAACCTAACATTGCTCCAGCACAAGCTGCACTAAGCACATAGGTACAATGAATACATGTATTAGACCCCAGTTAGCTCTTTGTGTGTCTTAAAGTACACCAATGCTCCATTCTACACCACCACAGCCTTAACCCCCTCACAAGACCCTTGTTACTTGCTTGCCTGACACTGTGATCTCAGACTCAAGTTACCTTGGAAGACTAAACAAAGCCTGAAAGGGACAGATGCCCATCTCTCCTCCCACTCATGACAGAGTAAGTCTTCCTTATTAGGTGGCTCTATTCAAGCAAAGGACTTCGGATCTTTCTAGCTCACTTACCCATCTCTCTGCTTTTCCTCTTACCCTAAGGGGCAGATTAGTGACACTTTCATTGTCATATTATTTATCTCTTGTCATAACTCTCATCATCAACAACATCACAGAGGTATCAATGATGCCTGGTTCCTGCTGTGTCTACTCTCAGTCCACCCACCAAGAGTCCTTTTCCTTCTGGAGGCAGGTACTGGCCTGTCACCTCTAGGATCTTCCTCTGACAGGTAGTGGTAGACATGATGTGGGTGACCGTCACTGTAACCATTGCTGCCAGTGGTTCAGCAGTGCATCCTGACCACTGGATGACAACAGAAATGACCAGAGTGAACAAACCTGACTGTTTGATGTACCCAATTTCTTTAAGCCATGCACATAAACAGTGGCCTGAGGGCCAGAATTCCACATGTTATATAACACAGTACATTCCTGGTTCCTTTTGTGCCTTTTGTAATTTTTCTTTTAATTTCAACTAGTACTCTTCGCTTACTGGAGAATGAAGAGAATCCAGTTTACCTACTTTGGGCAGTCATCTTGGCACAAGTGTACTCTCTTGGGCAACCCTGTTTTCTACTGATAAAGTGACCCCTTCAGTGAGTTTTGGCTCTTTAACTTCAAGAGAAACCTTATGGCCTGTTTATTCAGTTCTTTTTGTCTTAACAATGACCAATTACTAAACACCAACATAAGCCCTATGTTGTCATAAATAGATGGTAGTCAGTAAGGCATTTATTTTCCCACGTGACCTGTTACCAAGGCCACATTGCAGATACTAACTCCATTTGGCATACAGAAGAACTGAAACATGGGGTTGAGTCAAATTCAAGGTCACATGGCTAGCTAATGCTCGTCAAAGGTTGCAAGGAGCAGAGCTAGTCCTACACACCTCCTGGCATGGTCATTAGGCTGGATCCTAGCCTGGGAACCCAAAGATCTTCATCTGAGTATCCTCCAAAAGAAGCACGTCCCATTCTTCTTCGTTGGCCTTCCTGGTAACACTGCCTGTCAGGAGCTTTCCTTCCTCTCAGAGCTCTAGACTCTGAGTGAGGAGATTCAATCAACAGAGTTCCAGGAGACAAACTAGAGCCTGATAACAAGGCCCTTCCTGAACACCTCTCTCTCCCCTTGAAGACTCATCCTTTGTTGGTGGGACCTGTTCAGGATCAGCCTCCCTCTGTAGACCACTCGGGAGACAGATGCCCACAAAAAATTGGGTGGGACAGGGTAGCCCACTGAAATGAGAACATAAAAGTTTTCTAGTTTACTTATTAGCACAATGTGTAATTGGATAGAAGGAGCAGGCTTGAAAAATTTGTCTTACCATAATGACTATAATTTTTTAAAGATTGAAAATGAATCTGACTAGAAAATACCATTAAACTACCAAGTTGCTTAAAATTTAAAGGGTAATTCACATATAATGCTTTTATTTAATAGCCCAATTTACAAAACGTCTAAAATTAATGCAGATCTTTTCAGGACAAAATCAGCCGTAACTGCACCAACTAATTTTTGCTCATTTGAACTGAATTATTAATAAGAGAGAAATATACCATATGTTCCCCAAAGAGCTGGCTACATTTATTTGAAATAAAAGCAGTGTGTTTGGTGGAATAGAAGAGGTTTAAATGCTTCCAGAGAAATGGGTTACTTATATACAGATTTAATAGAGTATAAATCAAGCGACGTAATTAAGGACACAGCTGCTTCGGAACCCAAAGCTGGCAGCTTTGGCTCCTGCATTCCTCCATCACCTGCCAGCCTGCCATCAGCAATTACTTGTTCTCATGGAATAATACCAGCTCATCTATGAGTCTGCAGTCTGCACTGGAGCAATAGGAATTTTACAGTGGGTTGAGATTAAACTTGGTCCCATCTATTGAGTTCATCTATTTCAAGTTAAAAATAAAAGCCTTATTAAAGACCTACTATGTGTCAGAAATTCAGCTAGTCTGTGGACAAGTCTCTTTTTCTTCCTTTCATCTTTTTCTTTTTCTGTTCCCCCTTTTCCCTTCCTTCAATCCTCCCTCCCTCCCTCTCCCCATCCCTCCTTCTCTCCCTCTTTCTGTCCCTCCCCCTCTACCCTTCCTTTCTCTTTCTTCCTTCCTTCCTTCCTTCCTTCCTTTCTTTCTTTCTTTCTTTCTTTCTTTCTTTCTTTCTTTCTTTCTTTCTTTCTTTCTTTCTTTCTCCTTTCAATCACTTAAATTACACCTCATCCTGCAAACTCAGGAATTCAAGTTCAGTGTGGCTGGCCCTAGGTTGGGGCCTATGGATGAATCAGTGTCAAGCAGGCTTTGACACTGCCCAGTACAACTGAAAGATTCTAGTTTCTGCTTCCTTTCACTTTGGGAGGCCAAAGAGTTTTCATAACGACAGCATCTCAAACAAACTGTTGGGAGGGCTCAAGATAATCAGCCAGTTGAGTATCCTAGACAGAGCAAGCTCAGGGCAGACTTCCTGGTCACTGAGGGCTCCCAGTCTTGTGTAGAGACAAGCGTTTCTCTTCACGCTGCGTCGAAACTCTTGAGTTTGATTTTGCGATTGCATGAACTTTGGAATACTCACTCCACCCAAGAGCGGTCAGCATGCTAACAGCTCTGAATGCTGTATTTGGTTCCGACGGATCCCAGGGGTTCTGAGTGCGTTTCTGGTTGTCGCTGCTGCTCTTATTTTATAAGTATAAATGTATTTTTTTAAAAAATGTATTATTAGTATGTGAGGTCACATGTAAAGGTCAAAAGACAACTTTGTGGAGTTGGTCTGTTCTTTCTACCTCTTTGTGGATTTGGAGGACTGTGCTTAAGTCTCCAGGCTTTCCAGACAAGTGCTTTACCCACTGGACTGTCTGGCCAACCCTGCATGGGGCTCTGTGCCTCTGTTTTTCAGAGCAGTGCAGGCCGCCATTCTCTGAGTTGTAGGCCTCCCAGTTTAAAGTCTTTGTATCTTTTACGACCCATGGGTTTCCTCTAAAGCCCTAGTGAACATGGTACATGTCAAGTTGGTTAACTATAGTGTTTTGGGGCCAGTGTCCAGTGTCCAGCCCCATAGGTAGGATTCAGTCCCCATAGGGAGAAAGAACAAGCAGATGAATGGAAGAACAGAACATGGTTCCTGAATTGTTGACACTTGGTGTTTCTCCTGGCATGCTTCTGCAGACTTAGGAGATAAAATGTCAAGAGTATGCAGTTCATGAGGACATGTCTTTTCTGCCTCCAGGCCTATGTGGAAATAGTTTATTGTATTCCATGGAAAATGTGTATATGTGCATGTGTGTATTTTGACAGCAGGAGCAGCTGATCAGAACCCTTCGAAGTACATGTGTGTTAAATTGCTTCTAGGAGTGAGGCTTTTGTTTTAATAGAAGAAGCGACTCGACTAGCAGCCTTCAGATGGAAATTGCGGTTCTCTACATCGGTGAGGGGTACTTTCATTAATAGCATTTCTTGGATGTCGGTGATAGTGGCTTTGGTTTCTTGCCATCTCAGGAAATCAGGAACCACTGTTTGGGGTATGCAAGGATATGACAAGCTGTCCAAGTCAGCGTGGTCACAGAGAGAACCTCAGAGGTATGAGGCATTGTAGATTTTCAAAGCTTTTCTTTGGGCTTTATTTGTGTCCTGGGGCAAGTGGTTTCCCCCAGGGTTGAGGACCCTGTAACATCTCTTATATCAGGATACCAGCTTAGGAGAATTTTCAGTTGTACTGGGCAGACATTGTTTTCCCACAAGGTGGCTGAGGCCATGGTGGAAGGCTGCCTTCTCTTTGTCATCTCAGCTCTAGGCACAGCAGCCTGACTCTAGAGATTACGCTAGTCCCCAGGGTGTGGATCCTCACAGCTTGCTCGAATGAGCCAGCAACCTGTTTGCTAACATGTAGTGATTCCTATAACTGATGCTTGCAGGTGTGGGATAGGACTGTCTCTTTAGGTAAAAACTGCCCACATGCTCCTCTAGATTTTGTATTGAAGGTTAAGGATACGAAGGTGACTGGTGGTGCAAATCTTTAATCACAGCGATTTGGGAGGCTGAGGTAGGAAGATCGCAAGTTCAAAGCCAGCATTGTCAATTTATCAAAATCCTGTCTCAAAATGAAAAGTGAAGAAAAGGCTGGGGATACAGCTCAGTGGTTGAGCTCTGATAATATGAGCAAGGTTCTACATTTAATCCACAGCACTGTAATTATAAAACTAAACACAACAAACACAAACACAGGCAGGGGCCTCAGCTTGATAGCAGTCAGAACATGGGTACAGTTTGGGTTCTATGATCATAGGAAGATGCCATAGTGGGCTGTGGGAAACCCCCATTTCACACCCTCATGCCTACCCCTAGGCCAGAACTGAACCAGAGGGTGTGGGAGTGGGCCAACCAAGCAGAGGTGGTCTTTAGACTAAGCTATTGAGGGTTCATAGTGCCTCACCTCTGGATTACCAGAATTGGGTGGGCACCAAAGCCCCTTCCAGGCTCTCCATGCTGAGGCTTTGATGCCCTTACCATGACCCATACCCAAGCCCATGGCACCATACAGTGCCTTATTGGTGCCACAGGGCACATAGGGCTACGTTAGAGAGGGATGTGCTTTGTAGCCCTTTTCAATGTTCATAGGTCAGCCTATGTCTGCCAACTCTCTAATCCGCAGTCCCTTGGGAAGCCCCCATGTCCCCTGTCAGGGCATATAGGACTGAGTGCCTCCATCTCTGTCACCACCCCCACAACTCCCAGGGAGGTTAGCCAGTAGTTACTTCCCCTGGACGCTCATGTCAGTGATCTGGGAAATGTAGCCTTCCCTCTTCCACTAGGAAGTTGCTGGTGTATAGGGCTCTCTGGGTGTCTTCTTTCTCTACTCAACACCCAACAGGGTGGAAAGAACAGGGTGTAGTGTGAGCAGGTAAGTGGAGTGTGTGTTTGGAGGGCTGGGGTGGGAAGTGTGTGTGTGTGTGTGTGTGTGTGTGTGTGTGTGTGTGTATGTGTGTGTGTGCGCGCGTGCGCGCGCACTCCACTTACCTGTACACATGCGCACTCGAGAGGGGAGCACAGAGAGGGTGAGAGGGAGAGAGAGTTCCATTCAGTCCCACTCCCACTCAGCCCCACTCAGTCCCATTCAGTCCCACTCAGAAAGAGATGGGCAGCTGCAGTGCCACCTGGAGGCCAGCTTCCATGGTTCTGTTTCCTCTGCCATCTGCCCTCTAAGACCCTAAGTAGACAGCTGACGTGGACCTGAACAACGAGAAGGAGGGAGCTATTAGCCATTCTCAGCTACTCCAGCACCTTATCAGAGTATTTAAGCCTCTAGACAGAGCCACAGTTTAAATAGTTAATGATCATTTAACTGCCCAAAGGAGAAGAGGAAGCAGTGAGTTCCAAATGCAACCTCTCCTTTGACCCATGAACTTTGATCCCACCCCAAAGGTCAGCCAGCAGCCCTCATCCTACAGCCTGCTTGGTGCTTCATGCTTAATAACCCAATTAATGTCTCCTTTTATAGCCTTGTGGTTTAAGGGTCTGTGGAGGAAGAGGGTGGGATGCCTGGGCTGCAGCCTGTGGTTATGGCCCCGTGGTTCTAATGCACGAATTAAATATCTGTCTCTTCTAAAAGTCAGTGTGTGATTTATTGGAGAATTGGTGCAAACAGCCCTTGGGGGGTTGTGCGCCAAATCTGGTTTCAAAGAGTGGCTGCTGGCTATGAGTTTTTGATTTCCTCTATCCTATTAAATGTCATTAGCCCCTTTTCATGTAAAATAAATGTTTGAATCCAGCTCATGAAGGCCATATTTATTCACCTCTTTCCCTTTGCTGCATGCCGACGTTATTTCTCTGTTGATTCTCTGCTCTGGGAGAAGAGAAACTAAACCCTTCCCTTGGAGGCACATAGCTGGGATTCAGACAATGTGGCGGTCCCCACACTCACTCCCTAGCTCCCTTGCCCAGAAGCTGTGGTTGTGAATTTCACTCCTAGTAATTCATCCGTAACTCCAGGATAGGAAGGACGCTGCTGTTATTTTATTTGTGATTTGCTGTTATTTATTTGGGGAAGTGGCCTTTTCCTGGAAGGAGGCCAGTATGCAGAAAAACATAAAGGGGGTGGGGTGGGGTGGGTACAATCCATCCGATAAGCTGGCAGAAAGAAAGCCACTGTCACCAGGAGGCATGCATGCCATCATAAATCAGACCCTTATTAAAACATACCATCTAAATCTGCAGTGTGAGGCTTGGATTTAACTTCTGTTGGCTCCCTAACCCCCTCCTGACCTTTTAATGCTGAGAAGAAACCACGGAAGCCCCTTCATTTCAGAGGCCATTGTGGGCATGGGGCTGTAGACTCATCTATGACACACGAAATAAAGAGTTTGCAAAATGATGCCTACCATGACAGGGATTGCCCAGCGGGTAGTGGAGTCCCTGCACCTTGGAGTAATCAAGTCGACCTCACGAGGAAGATATTGGATATATCTGAGGCATGAGTTCATGTAAGAGAACTGCCATTTGCTGAGATAGAAGTTCCATCTCCTTCTGTCCTAAGAGCCTAGGACCCAAATACTTTTCATTCATAAAGCAGCTCCGGTGAGCATGCTTCCCCCAAAGGTTGAGCAGGTGAAATGGCTGGGAACACTTCCAGCCCAGCTGCCAGTGTATCATGCAGGCTTGCTTTAGAGAATCTGCCAGTGGACAACTGCGACACTGTCCAGTCTCCGTGGCACACAGTACCCTTTCTATTTCCTCTTCCCCCAACCTCCTCCCCTTTCTTCTCCTTTCTTTCACAGTCGCAGTGCTTGCAAATGGAAGAGCAGGACCAGAAGGAAACTGGCGCTTGTCTTGTCTGCTGACCAGTCTAGCCTGCAGGGAAGCTGTTGTATACAGTGGTGCTTAGTAAATGCAGACCAAATAAAGGAGTCCTGGTGTGTGCACAGAGAGGAATGCAGGCAGGGTGGGTTAGGGTGATGGGCCCTGAGTCAGACGTTTTAGTATCTCTATTTTCATATAAACCCCCCAAAACAGCTCAGCTACACAGAGTTCCAGGGCAGTGGTTTGAGGTGACCTCACATGTGTGGCTGTGACTAGGAGTAAGAAGCAGTTGCTGAGGGAGTGTGGTACTGCTCCTGCTCATCCCATCAGGACGACTCCATTAGTGGGTTTGCTCACCGCTGTGACAACGTGTTTGGGAAAAGCAACCTGGAAGGAGGGAGGGAGGGAGGGAGGAAGGGAGGAAGGAGGGAGGAAAGAAGGAGGAGGAAAGAAGGAAGGAAGGGGGAAGGAAGGAGAAGGAAGAAAGGACAAAGGGAGGGAGGGGGAAAGAGGGAAGTAGGGAAGGAAGGTATTGTATTATGGTGGGGACAGGGGCTTGAGGACAGTAGCTCACCCTGCATCCACAGTCTGGAAGCAGAGAGTAAGGAATTCTGTCACTCATTCCCTCTCTGCTGTTGAATTAGTCTGGCAGTTAGGATGGGTCCTCCCATCTCTGGCCTAATCTAGAAATTTCCTCACAGGCACGCCTGAATGCTCATCTCCTAGGTGATTGTGGATCCTGCCAAGATGACAGTCACAGTACCTACTGTAGTGACATTGAGGTCGCCTCATGACCTCATCCCTTGGCTTCCCTCCCTGCAGTGCCTATGTCACTAGGCTCTTCAGAGGGAGGACCTGTGGAGCAGGTGAGCTTCTAAACCCCCAGTGACCATCCACTGGGAGGAGCTCATTCTGGCCTTCTGGATGGATGTGGTCAGATGTGTGGGTTGGTGTGGCTGATCGTGCAGCTCCTGGACCTGGTGTGGTCTCTCAGCCCCATCTTCTTTTCCACATTCTGAGGTCCCAGGAAGTACCCTGCACTGCATTGCAAGAAGACATCCAGCATGCCACAGGAACTCTAGTGGATGATCTCCAGGAAAAGCCCATGGAGATTGCCCTGTATCTGAGGCTAGGAATGGCAGCAGCATCTGTGACTGTCCCGAGCCAGTGCATGTCTGTGTTCAAGACCACAGCAATTTGGGCAGGTGTGACATTAAAAAAATGAAGTGAGGACTCACAGCACAAAATAAAAATCAGCTGGGATTTCTGATAAGTAGAGAGATAGAGATAGGCACAGAGACTTGGCAGGAGATAGACGGACAGTTGAAAGATAACTGTCTACTACGACAAAGCTTCTTGCTCCAGAGAGAAAGAGACCGTATTCAGTCAGCAGGGCAGACAAACTTTCCAAAGCATGGACATGTACCAGACGCCCAGGACACATCGAGGAGCAGCCTGTACATATGAGTACTGTACTGAGGAGCGGCCTGTACTTATACAGTACTGTACTTATAAATCTCACAGAATAGATAGCAGAGCAGGTCTGTAACCCAGACCTGAATTTAAAATGTCTCCAGTCATGGGGGCACACATCTGTATTTCCAGTACTCAGAGACTGAAATAAAAAAATTTAAATTTCAAGGCCAGCATGGGATACATAGTGAGACCATGTCTCAGTAAACAAAAGTGCGGAGGGGGTGCTGGATAAATGGCCCAGCAGTTAAGAGTGCCTGCCGCTCTCACGAAGAACCCAAGTTCTGTTTCTAGCACCATGTTGGATGGTTCAAAAATGCACGCAAGTCCAGTCCCATGAGATTCAATAGCCTCTTCTTGACTCCAATGGCACTACACTCTCATGCACAAATCCACACATAGGGAGACACACACTCACATATTTAAAAAGTAAATCATGAAGGGTTGGGGATTTAGCTCAGTGGTAAAGTGCTTGCCTACCAAGCGCAAGGCCCTGGGTTCGGTCCCCAGCTTCGGAAAAAAAAAAAGAAAAAAAAAGTAAATCATGGTTAAAGGAATCAGAGAAAGAACTGAAAGAGCTTAAAGGGGCTCAAGACCCCATATAAACAACAATGCCAACCAACCAGAGCTTCCAGGACTAAGCCACTACCCAAAGACTATACATGGACTGACCCTGGACTCTGACCTCATAGGTAGCAATGAATAGCCTAGTAAGAGCACCAGTGGAAGGGGAAGCCTTTGGTCCTGCCAAGACTGAACCCCCAGTGAACGGGATTGTTGGGGGGAGGGCGGTAATGCGGGGAGGATGGGGAGGGGAACACTTATAGAGAAGGGGAGGGGGGACGGTTTAGGGGGATGTTGGCCCTGAAACCAGGAAGGGGAATAACAATGGAAATGTAAATAAGAAATACCCAAGTTAATAAAGATGGAAAAAAAAAAAAGTAAATCCTAAAACAAAGAAAAAAAGAAAGAGATGAAAATGGAAAGAATGGGTAAGGAAGGAGAGAAAAAATATCCAGAAGGAGCTATCAAGATGAGGTAGGTGTGCCAAGGGCAGAGGGAGGGTAAGGTTTAACTCTCATGGAAGTTGCAAGTGGCATCACCATTACCCCTCTGCTGAGCTCCAGACCTCAAGGACAGCACCCAGGCATCTTTGGACATCCTGTGTTTGCTGGGCCCGGGTCACCTCTTTAATACTATTTAAATCTGAGGTTTTGAATTAAGCCTTATTAAATGCCTCCTTGACCACATGATACTTGGGCTGGGCCATGGGGAAGGGGGATGGGCAGATAAATGACTATTGTGGGTTCCAGGTTTGCAGAGGACAATCATTACAGAGCTCACAGTGTTTGAAAATATTGCCTAAATCTCCTCTCCACGTGCTGTCTGCAACAGAAAACAATGAGACAAAAGGCCCTTTTGGTAAGCAGCCTGGGATTCAGATCGCCTGATGAATGGCCTTTCTCCTGGACCCAGTGCATTTGTGAGAAGTAAATTATATGTCATTTCAAACCCCAAAAGGATGGCCGTGCCATGTTTATTGGGATAAATTAAATCTTCTAAGAAGGGTAAATAGAAGGCCCTGGTAATTATTTGCCTCTGTATAATTTAGGCTGAAAAGGGTATCGCCAAGAGAAAGATGGGCGGCACCACCTCTGGCATCTCATTGTGCCAGCACAGAGAAGGCTCAGTGGGGAGATTTAAAGTGACGCTGAACTACATGCAGCCATCCTATCAGGTCTGGGCGGGCAGCTCTGCTCTCTAAGGCTGTTTTCAAGCTACGCTTTTGAGTTGCAAATTTTAACCAAAAATTCCTCTTAATTTACTATTTAAGGCTTTTCCCTTTTGTTTCAGTGGGGCTCTCTGGTAGACAGGCTACCCACTCTCTGACCAGATGGACTTCCTGTTCTTAGAGACAACAGGATGGGTTCTCCTGTATTCTCTCTTCAGTATCATCCCCAGCGTGTCCATCCATATCGGCATGCATTTATCTGTCCATCTCCCCTTCCATCTTTTTATCTATCCACATAGCCAGCTATTAGTTCCCCAACCCTATCCATATAGCAATCCATCAATCCATCCATCCATCCATTCATCCATCCATCCATCCATCCATCCATCCATCAATCCATCCGTCCATCCATCCATCCACCCATCTGCTCATCACCCACCAACACCTATTGAGAGCCTCTGTTGTTTGCTGGCTCCCTAGAAGGGAGCCCACCATCACTGTAGAGTGTCTAAGGTGCTTTGAGGTGGGGGCAAAGCTAGATTCATTGAGAACTGAAGTTTTCTTTGAGGAGAGGATCTTTCAATGTGAGAGGAACAGGAAGCTGGCTTAGGATCAGACCAGAATTGTGGTATAACTATCAGGGCTTGGGAGAAGCAGTAAGGAGAATTTTGAGATGAGGAATTTGAGGCCTTTGGGTACAAGCTCTCTGAAAAGTTTGACGCTGGGAGAAAGTCTTTTAATGATCGATCAAACTACTTACCTGGGCAGCAAGTAAAACCAAGTCAGATTGATGAAGACCATGGGAAACACAAGTCCTGTTCATGTGGCATATGTGGTTTTGATTCTCAGGGTGGAGGAGATTGATTTTATTCTCTCTCTGGGGCATCTGGTACCACTGTGTCTGCTGCAGAACTATGCCGTGGCAGCTATGCCCCTGTGTCAGTGCTTTAACAGAGGTGAAGAATTGAGTGTTAATAAGGCCATGGCAGAGCATAGGACCAAAATCTAGCAGGGCACCTGGCCTCTTCAAGGTCAAGGGAACTTCCTCAAATAAGGCAGTGCCTGCTGTCTCATGTAGAAGGCTAGAGGGGAGCTCACCAAAGTGAGGCCTTGTGTGTCTGTCTGTGTGGAATCCGGTGCGCAGCTTTGTTGAGATTGAACCTCACTGTCTTGTCCTCGAGTCTTTAACAGACATCCCTGCCAATAGTTGATGGTAACTTAGGTCAGGTTGTTATATTAGCCCACTTCCCTTCTGTGCCCTGTACCTGGCTGTGCAGGACCAGGAGACAGAGGAGAGGGGAAGGAACTGGTGATCACCAAACTCCACAGCCAGCAGCTTTAGCATCTCAGCCCAGGAGCAGCTTCCTGGTGTCTGGTGCAGGATGTCATCTATAGTAAGAGGGGCCAGCAGGTGTCCAGGCTCAGGTTTCACTAGCCAAGCCCTGATAAAATCTGGCTCCTGGATCCCAGGCCAGTGACCTCTTAGGCTCCCTGGTGCCTGGGAGTCTACAGGGAAAGTGGTTGAGCTGACCAACATCCTTTGGCTGATTCTCAGCTTCCTGGCCATCCTAATCTACTGCCTCCTTCACCCAAACCTCCTGTAGCATCCTGCCCCCAAGCTCTGCCTGGCTCAACTCCAAAGGAAACTCCCGCAGAGCCTCTTCACCCTACACCCCTCAGGCTGAAAGCACTAACCTATATACACCCCCCCCACCGCCACCCCCCCATCCCTGCCTGGTGCCTCATATCTTCCACCTCTGTGGTACAGTTTTCAGCCCCCGTGTTTGCCCTTAATCACAGCTGGCTTGATCCCATGAACTGAAGCCCGTTAGTAAGTGCTAAAAGCAGGGTGGGCGTGGCCCCACATGCAGAGCAACTTAGGTGTAGGAGTTGATATCATACTCTGTGAACAGCAATAGCCTCATTTAATAGAGGAGAGGATGAGCCTGAGGTTAGGTCCCTTCTGAAGGACATGGGCAGGAGGAGGAGGGGACATCACCGAGAGGCCTTGGTATGAGGCTGGGATTACTGGGTAGGGATAGACTGCCTCTGACCACTGCAGACCCTGAAAAGATTGCACCCTTCTTCATTCAGTCTAGGAATCCTCTTCTGGGGACTACACCATTGCCTGACTCTTTGGAGGGTCAAGTCAGCATGATCATGTCGCACAGAAGCCACATGGATCAGAAACATAACTAAGATGGAGCAGGGTCTCCCTCCCCTCCCTCCCCTCCCCTCCCCTCCCCTCCTACCCTGGCTAGTTTTATATCAACTTTACACAAACTTAGAGTCATCAGAAGGAGGGAGCCTCAGCTGAGAAAACGCCTCTGTAAGGTCATGCTGCAGGCAAGCCTGTAGGGCATTTTCTTAGTTAGTAATTGATGTGAAAGGGCTCAGCCCATTGTGGGTGGGGGCCGTCCCTAGGCTGGTGGTCCTGGGTTCTATAAGAAAGCCGGCTAAGCAAGCCAATAAGTTCCACTCCTCTGTGGCCTCCACATCCTCTCCTGCCTCCAGAGTCCTGCCTTAAGTTTCCCTCATGACTTTCTTTGATGATGACCAGTGATGTAGAAATGTAAGCCAAATAAACCCTTTCCATCTCAACTTCTTTTTCAGTCATGGTGCTTCACTGAAGTAATAGAAACCCCAACGAAGACACCTCTCCTCCCCTCTCTTCTCTCTGCTTCTTTCCCTCCTCTCCTGCTTAAAAAGTTGACACAGAGTCTTGCTTTGTATTGCCTGAGCTAGCCCTTGAACTCAAGATTCTCTAGTTTCTTTCAAATGCCAGGACTCCGAGGATGTGCCGTAATGCCTGTCTACAGATGTCCTTCATTTTCAGAGGGAGCACCCTGTCTGTGTTTACTTCACCTTCCTCCTTCTCTCTGTGAGCTGCCCGCTAGCCTGAGTTTCACTGGCTACTGTCTCACGCTGGTCTCCTCGTGCCTGTCTGTGACACTGCACTCTTGTCTGGCTTGACACTCCACCTGCTCATGTTGGACAGGTCCATCCTTTTCTGGCTCTCTCTTTGGTTGCATGTGCTCCCTCAGAGACCCTTTCTTTTGCCTTCAAGAATGCTCCTGGATGTGGTGGCTGTTTCTGTCCCATACTCCCCATGCTCTGAATACACTGACTCTCAACATCTGGCCCTCACTATCAGCACCATCTGAGTACCTGTTGGAACTGAGGACTTAGAATGTATTCCAGTCCCACCAAATCAGACGACTCTCAAGCTGGGTAGCATTTGCTGTGAGACCTCAGAGAGGCTGCTCTGTGCTGATCTAGGGTAGGGATAGCTTTCTTTATCCTCCATAAGCAAGTGGTACCCTCATGTCTCTTTGGACTGGATCCTGATTCCTAGTGCCAGAGATCCTGGGAAAGCTGTTTGTTGCCTCAGAATGATGGTGGGGAACGGGCACAAGGAGAAACCTGCTCAGTTGCTGGGATAGGGCGATGGTCCCATTCTTTTAACACTGAGAGTCCTGGGCCTTGGAGTGTTTGATCCAGAGGGCTGGGGACAGTTTCTAATCCAGAGGGACATAGAAGGTAGGAAGACCCCTTACAAATAGGGCCTGGCACAAGACTTGGGGGGGGGGTGCAGATATTGACTTTGGGTACCATTCTTCTGAAAAAATCTAACAGGGACTCTGACCAGGTTCTAACTGCCACTATGTGAGCCTATTAACATAACAATCTCTGAGGGTCAAGCCTGCACTTTGTATCCCAGGCTTCACAGGCCACTTCAAAAGGCAAAAACTGCTGGGAGTGAGGCTTGTTTGGGCCGCCTTGGGAAAGCTGCTCCCCAACAGGTCTGAGCTGCATGGCTACAGGATTAGGCATGGGTCACAGCCAGGGTCACAGGACAAAGATCAAATATCATGGCTTGGAGCCAGGGCTGGGCCCATGACACAAGGGGTGTCACTTCCCTAAGTGGTTCATCTTCCAGGCTGAGCTGAATCAAGGGAGGGATGCTGTTCAGGGCAGTCAAGGCAGGTCAGGAGGCCAACCATGGGTTGGCAGGATAGCCTGTTATCTCTGTTGCTCCAGAATCTGCTGTCACCTTGTCCAGAAGAGGCAACATTACAGGAGTTCAGACGCTCTGAAAGAAAAGCCCCATGGGTAATTCTGGTTCCAGTGGTCGGGTCCTCCAAGGTTCATCCTGTCCTTCAACCTTGATTCTTGCATCAAAGGAGGAGGGACTGTGTGTAGCTTAAGAATTGATTTGAAGTTAATGTTGTTTCTAATTGATTTGAGTGTGTGCATGTGTGTGTGTTATATTTGTGTGCAAGTACAGACCAGACATTAATATTGTGTATCTTCCATTATCTTGTCCCACCTTATCTTTTGATATAGCATCTCTCAATGAGCTTGACTCTCAACTTTAGCTAGACTGGCTGGCCAGGGAGCTTAGGAATCCTTCTGTCTCTGGCCCCTATCTTCTGCATAAGGGTTAGAGTAGCTTACCACCATACTTAGATTTTTTACATTGGTTCTAGGGATCCAAATACAAGTCCTTATACTTGGGCAGCTGGCACCTTACCGATTAATCCATCTTCCCATCCCAAATCATCGAGTTAAAAATGAATAGTTTAGTGGCATTTAGTGTACCAAGATATTCTACAACTATCATTTCTATCAGAGCCAAAACATATTCACTATACCCTGCTAAAACTGTACCCATTCTACTTTTTCCTGTCTTTCCCCAGGCCTCTTACAATCTCCAGTCTGCTTTCTCCTTTCCTGGATTTCTTTATTCTAAAATACAGATAGTCATGGGACCTCTTTCCTTTAGCAGTTCCATCAGGATCCATCCAGGCTGAAGTATGAGTCATAACTTTATTCCTTTTTATGGCCAAATGCTACATTTTGTTCATCTGCTCCTCTGCTGAAGGACACTGTGTTGTGTCCACCCTGGGAAATGCCGTTTGTTCCGGTTGTTCTTAGTCTGCGTGTCTGTGTGTTTGGAGGAGGGACCCAGGTGCCTCTATAGCATGGGTGAGGCAGTAAGAGAACAGCTTTGTAGAGATGATTCTCTCTTCTACCTCCATTTGCATTCCAAGGATCGAACCCTTGCCGTCTGGCCACATGCACATGTTTTACGCACCACGTGGAGCCGTCCGTCTCAACCAACAGACTGGGAAATACTGTTTCTCTCACTGTGCCCTACATAGGAAACTTAGCATTCCTTCCCAAGGTCACCCAGCTGCTCAGTGGCAGAACTGAGCATGGAAAGGAGTCTTTGAAATCTCTGCTCTCACCTTTAGATAGAATTGAGGGCTGACTGTGGGCCGAGCAGAGGGGGGATTCTTTGCGTGCAGGAGTGTCTTTGAGGATCTGTGTTTTAAACACCGCGTTTTATGTAGAGAGTGAAAACACCTCCCCTCCCACCCCCAAAAAGACTGCTCTCTAAACACAAACAGCCACCACTGCTGGGACATTTCTCCCTCGAACAGTCACTGTTGCTAAGTTCTAAGTGACCTGCCATACAGCTTGCTCGTTTCAGGTTCAATTTGATAAAACCTGGCACACATGTGCCTTTATTTGGCCACCTGCACAACTGTGGGGACAGCTTCTATCACTTGCCGAGCCATCTCCCCTCATCACCTCTGAACAGCGCCTCCTACCTGTACCCTGTACCCTCTCCTCAACAGGGCCTGAAGTACATCTGGATTTCAGCTATCAGATTCAACCTTTTTAGTTAAGTAGCGCTCCCTGCTTGAACACGGCCAACTTCTCATTCATTGCAACACTTACGGCTAAAGCTGTGCTGAGTACTCGTGTGCAGGTTTTTTTCTGATCCAAAAGTAGAATACCTGGGTCATGAGACTGGGCTGGCTCATGCTGGAATCCAAATGAAACTGTCCCTGGCCACTAAAATGAGAATCCTGGATCTGCCCTTCCAGGACAGAAGGCCCATGCTTTCTGGGTGGCATAAGCCTCAACTGTCCCCCCAGGGGTGTTATTTTGGGACTCAGAAGGTGGCCAGGGAGAAATCTTACACTCTACAAGCCCCTATGTGAACATTAGGAATTGTTCATTAAGGGCACATAGATCACACTGGTCCCCTCTTACAGCCCAGATCCAAGGTAATACTTCTAGGCCCAGGGTGCTATCTGCCCATTGTCAGAACTTCACAAAGGTGAGAAGCTGTGATGCCCCAGCTACTTAGTAGGGAAAAGGGAAATAAGCTAGGGAAATGCTCAGGCAAATGTCTGTGTGTTTGGAAACAGGGCCTTTCTCTGCCAGACATTTCGGGCGGAGTCATTTGCATGGCCATCTGATAGCGGCGCCCAGCCAGGGCAGAGATAAAAACCCATCTGGAGCCTTTGAATGAAGGACAAACAAACACCTCTTTTAGTTTCAAAAGTTCATTTGCATAAAACCCCGTAGGATTTCATGGGGGAGGGGTACAGACACGGGGGCCTGGAGCAGGAAGTTTGCATGCCTCTGGGAAAGCAGAACTAAGTGGTTCAGGTTGACCCTTATTGCTTTCTTATAATTTGCAAAGAGTGCAGGGGAGTTGGGGTGGGTCCCTGGGCCTCATTCAAGGTCATCTTCTGCACCTCAGTTTTCTCCTCTATCAAATAAGTGAGAGAGAGAGAGTGAAGGAGGGAATGCTTCCAAGAATGGGGAAGGCTAAACGGGAGGGCAGAGAAGGCAAGAGAAACCAGGGAGCCTTCAGTTTTATCTTCCAGGGACCCTGCAGCACCAGTGGGCTTCCTCTGTTCTGTGTTTAGGTTCCATCAGGTGGTTTCCTTCCTCTGTTCTTAAGACTGCAGAAAGTGTTGCCTAGGAGGGAGCCTAAATGGGAGGAATGAATGATCAGGATACCCCAAACACTCAAGATTTCTGTGCTTTCTTCCATGTTAACTGTCACCAAATAGTCTCAGAACCTTGACACCCTACCTTGTAATGGGAAGTCCTTTCTGGCCGGGCCCCCAGAGAGGATGGATTGTAGAGACGCATCCAACCAGGCCCCAATTCTGCCACTCCTTCCGTCTCTAGTCCTGGCCTTGACTGGACAAGGAAACCCCTCTGTTCTCTTTCACAGTGGGGCAGTCCCTGGTTTGCTATTCATTGACTTCTTAGCCCTGAGTCAGAAATGCAAAACCCATGTAGAGAGAGCTTGGAGAAAAGTGAGAAGGAAAGGGGAAAGAGAAACATGGGAGGAAGAGAGGGAAGAAAGACCCTGCTCCAAACAGTATGTCCAGGCTCCTGCCTCAACCACAGTCAGCGGCATCTCCATTTCGTTCCTGCCTGAGACAGACATCATCCTGTCTAACCCTTGGTCTCTGATCCAGGTAGGATCCTTCTTGCTCATCTTCTCTGCCCTCTAATCTTAGAGTGGGTAATCACAGTGGGTTTTGATCATGGTGTGTGCTCATCCATGGTGCCCTTCAGGCCCAACATGTGGGCACATTTGAGCTTCTGCATGCCCATCACGCACCCAATGTAAGGTCTCATTGACATAACGGAGGACTCTATGGCTGTAGTCTGCTTCTTGGTGGTTGGATAATGGTAGATAATCTGGCTCTGAAACCAGAAAGACTTAGAGACAGAGATGAGCATCATATAGGACCAGTTTATTGGCTATAAGGATTAATCAAAGAAGATATGTATCTGGAATCCTGGGGCTCTCAAGTGAAGGAACTGTACTCCAGGTGGCTAGCACAGGTACCCCAGGCAGCTCTGCCCATTGCTCTAGGCCTTGGGGGAACAGCTGTTTGCTTCAGTAGGTTGTCTTGAACTCAGATGCACAAAGAACGGTGTCCAGATGGTTGCAGGTCCCGGATACCAACCATTCATCGATTTGCCCCCCAAAAGGACAATGGGATCATTCCTATATGTAGAGTGATGTTAGGAAGGTGAGTTCCCTCAGACAGCCTCAATACATCAAGCCTCTTGGATGCTCTGAAGAACACTTTGGTCAAAACCGTAGCTTAGTAAGTGCGCAAACCTTATTGCCCAGCGCGTTGAGTCTTAGAACCTTCTAGAAAATCATTACACGAGAATACCCGTCATGCACTCAAACAAATGAGATTTCTTGGGTACCTGCCGAGTGCCAGGAGTGGAGACACTCTGAGCTTTCCAACAGAGCTACATCTTTATCCTTGTGGAAAGTATATTCTGAGAACAAATGGACATTAATGATAATAGAAATAAAATGAGAAGTTAAAACAGTCTTAAAGAACAAGCGAGGAGTCCAGGTGACTGATCAGGTTGCTCGATCTTTCAAGCCACGGTGTGAGTTGAACTTGTTTTGTGCTAAATGCTTTCCTAGTAGAGTAATCAGTGTACATGGTTCCTCCCCTCTCTCCCTCTTTCCCCCTTCCTTTTCTCCTCCTTTGACTGCTCCCCTCCCCCTTTTCCTTTCCTTCTCTCCTCCCTTCAACTCCTCTTCTGTCTTTCCTGCCACTTTCCCTTTCTTTTCTATTTATTTTTTGTTTGTTTCCTATTTATTTATTTGCTTGCGTATTGTCTATTGTTTCTGATTGTTTGGAGACAGGGTTTTCTGTATCCCAGGCTGCCTGAGATTTGCTCTGTAGCCAGTTTTAAACTCCTGCTCTTCCTGCTTCTGCCTCCCAAGTGCAGTGTCCACACAGCTGCGTGCCACCATGCCCAAGCTACTGATACCGTCCGTTGCTGTTTGTCCTTCTGAATCAGGGGCTCATCCTGAAGCTGAGGCTCGTCTGGATTTTGAAGTAAGCTTCCTGCCTCCATTTCTTGAGTACTGGAATAATTTCGGGCCACCACTCCTGATTCAAAATCTCCATTCAGGTTCAGCAATAGGGTTTAAGATATTAACAATATCATATTGATGCCACCGTTAAGTATGTAAAAACATCTCCAGTGTGATTTTGAAGGAAAATGGATGTTTATTCGCTTTTTTTCCTGGGCAAAGTGAAAATTTAGAAATAAGAGATAAGCACCTCAGGGGAAGGAGCCTTGAGTGGGGCTGGGAGACTGGGCGTCCCTCTATCTTGTGCTTCTCCTGGAAAAGCCTCTGGGACTCAGTTTCCCGATCTGTGAAATTAGAAGGTCAGGCTGTGTAGGTTGTAGATGTCCTGGACCCATGACTTTTTCTTAGTGTGCTTCCAAGAGTGGGGAGGATAGGGTGCTGCCCAGCAGTGGCCAGTCGATGGGGATCAGGAAGCAGATGGCTGACATGATGAGTTTCTGATAGATGAGTTCTTGGTTTTGTCCTTTGGAAAGGATCATGTTCCTTGGAGGCCTTTGGGGCAGACATGCTGTGGGTGCTCTTGGGTACATCGTCGCCTGGGCACTCACCCTCTGAAAGGATCTCTTCCAGCCAGACCCTCAGCACTGCTGTCCGTATAAAGAAACAGCTCCCATAGCCACAAGCCATGAGAGGCTTCCCTCCTCTGGTCCCCTTCTCCTTTAAGAATTCTTATTGCAATTGGTTGTGCTCTTTGGGCACAATTAATTAAGTCAATGGCCCTCTCATAAATTTAAAAACACATCCCCCCTCCCTCCCCGTGTCTTTAAATCTCTGAATCCCAGCTGGGAAACTGAGAGGCGTGAAATATACAGCCATCCATAAGTCTGTGATAAATGTCTTCCAGCTATAGGCTCACTGTGGTTATGCCCTCGGGGTAGCAGGGCAGTCGGAGTAGAGGGGACATAGCCACTGGACTATCCTGTTGTAAGGCAAGCTACTCCTGTGAGGCAGAGGCAAAGACAAAAATGTAGGTCAAGGCCAGGACTTTCTAGAAAGTTCATGTAACACACTTTCCTCTGTCTGTGGATTCAGAAAGAAATTCCATGATATGGGGAGATTCACTTGTTTCTGAGCAAGGAGAGGGAACAAGTGCTGGCTGGAGAATCTATCGTTTCTGCCAGAGGCTGGACTGCCTAATGGGCTTTGCAAATACATCTTTACTGAGGACCAGAGGTGTGATAAGGACCAGTAGGCTGGCATCAGCCCTCAGGTGGTTAGCAGCTTAAAGGGGCAGCTGACATACAGAGGGCAGACAAGAGAAGGTGACCTCAGGACAGTTATTACTGGACACATCCATGGACACCTGCTCCTCCGGATGCTGGATGAAAGTCTCCAGGGATGGGACTCTGAAGGATGCTGGGACAACAGACAGGTTCTTAGGAGTTCCTCAGGCAGAGATAGATGGAAAGTAGGCTTGGAAGAAGGGAAGGGACAAAGTGGCACATAGAAAAAGGATTGGGGGATGCTCAATGGACCCCAGTTTGGAGGAGGATGGGGCGAAGGCCGGGTTTAGTCAGCAGAGACTTGTGCCTGGCACTGGGTCTCAAATACAGTGGCGAATGTCATCTTCGTGAGCCATAGACAAGGGGTAGGCCTGAGGAGCCCAGGGCAGTGCAGCAGCTCTGGTGGACAGTAGGTGTCATTTGCTGTGTTTTATAAATTCTCCATAAATTCTATTTGAAGTGATGTTATGTGAGGTTTCTCTGTCCTCTTTGGTTGGCTTCTGTTTTCAATTCACTTCTTGCTCATTTCTTCTTGATTCGTGTTCCCAGCCCGTTGAGAATTGTATTTCAGAAAATCTTATTTGCCTGTGCCAAGTGGCTGGATTTAGAACTAACAAAGGAGCGCTCGTGCCTATGCCGCAAGCACTGATAAAACCGCAGAGCTTCTCTCTCCTGGTCTCTACCTGGTGGGCAGACTCCGTGTTTCCACGTGGAAGTGGACACACTCAGGTCTTGAACTCCCTCCAAATACAAGATCGACGCCAGCAGTGGTGTCCTCCTGCCGTCCATGGCATCCCACAGTGGGAGGGTTCCACTTAGTCCAGCAGGAAATCTAGAAACAATGTCCTCGGCTGCTCCTCAGGAGTCCCTGCTGCTACCTGGGCTCCTGAAGAGAAGTGAGCCACCCTCATCCCTGGTGCTATGGGACCAGAAAATACCCACTGGCTCCTGCCCAGTTGGAAGCAGAAAGGTCCAGTCAGCCATGAGCTTTCTGTAGTCCTTCTGGGTTATTATTACTGTGGCTATATTGACTGCAGAAGTACACGTGCCAGGGTGCCAGTGTAAGGCACGTTCTGTACCCACTGAGCCTTCCAGCTGCCCCCCAAACTCTTTATCCTCACACACTTTGGAAAAAGCCTGGACTGAGGTACCCCATGTAAACAATTCACCAAAACTGTGACTTTTAAGTATTTTTAAGTAGCGGAATTTTAGATACTTCAAAGCCAACCTACACTGATTGACAGACGTACAGATTCTATGGCTAAAGTATGCTGTGGCTGGCAACAGGAGACAGGAGAGGAGGCCCTCCCTGTTAGAGCTCCCGTCCTCAGCTTGCCCAGGATGCTGCCTTGTCCTTCCCCTTCCACTATACATTGCTCCAGACCGTCTGTGAGCACTCTCTAAGCAGCCACTGCTTTTGAAAATATTCTCAAATCTATTTCAGCTTATGCTCCGTTCTCAGCATTAAAATAAACCCTGGCACCTCATTACGCACTGTATGAAGCAGAACCACCTTTCATTTTTAAAACTGTCTCCTTCAAGCTCCAAAGGCTGCTTGCCAGCTTTTTGCAAGGAGCCATGTGATTCCTTAGGGAAATTGCATGTTCTAGAGGCTTGGGTTTAATCCCATCTGGGCAGTACTGAGCCAAGTAATGACTATTCTTCTCTTCCTCCTTGGTCCACTGGAATCAGTTCTTCCCCTGGAAAATATCTGCCAGGCAGGGACTCAGGGTCATTCATTTAGACCCAGTGTGTGAGGATCTTCTCCTGGGGTCCTGGCTGTACAGTCCACCAAGGTTTTCTGACATGTTTTATGTTGCATGACCTGCCTTCTACTACTCAGTACTAGTGTGTGTGTGTGTGTGTGTGTGTGTGTGTGTGTGTGTGTGTGTGTGTGTGTGTGTGTGAGAGAGAGAGAGAGAGAGAGAGAGAGAGAGAGAGAGAGAGAGAGAGAGATATTATATAGCATTCTAATTAGGAGCCTCCTGTTTCTAGTGCTGGAAATCTAAGAGGCTGGCATCAGTCTTGAACTCCCTATGTAGAGTCGAACATGACCTAAACTTCTGGTTCTTCTGTCCTTACTCCCAAGCGCTAGGATCATGGTCCTGCATCATCATTCCTGGCTTTATGTGCTGTTGGGAACTGATCCCAGGGTTTTGAGTCTGCTGGGCAAACACTACCAATTGAATCACATCCCAGCCCTAATTTTTCTCTTTACCAGCTGGGCTTTAGAATGCCTTTTGCTTCACTTGGACTTGGCTGACCCCCATAAAGATGGCCTCTGTGAAGCTTCTTTCTATAATAGATTTCTTAAACCCCCACCCACCCTGACCCAACGAAATCTAGTGAGATCACCAGAAAAGACTTCCCTGCGGTGCCTGCAGACCGTGCTGGCTTGGTGTCTCTGGTGGATGGGTGAGAGCTTGTCTTCTCTGGTTTCCTCCAGGGACAGCATCTTTTGAGGTCATCTAGCAAGCCCTAACTCTATACCCCAGCACTGTTCTCTGCTGGTTATGCCACCGAAACATCGCCCCAACATTTGCCCCAACCAAATGGCTCATTCTGCTGGTCAGGTCCCAGGCTACTGAAGCGAGGTTCTGTCTGTCTCCTTTGATTCGGTCTTTGGCAGAATCCCAGGAGCAGGGTCCTTGATGGCACCTGGCCCTTTCTAGTCACCGACAAGGGAAACATGAGAAACCATTCTCAGAAATGGAACTAAATCGTCAGTGAATCTGTCCCCATCTGGAGAAGAGAGGAAGGTTTGGGGAGGCAACAAAAGCGCCTTTGATTTCCGTTAATTAACTACTTTGGACTCCAGGGGTCTGGAGTACCTTTCGCTTGACACACAAAGAATCTGGGGCGTGGAGGAATACCCGTGCACAGGGTGTCTGCACTGAAAAGGCCCCATGTATTTACCTGTAGGGCAAGTCAATTAAAAGTACAGAAAGGGGCAAGTCCCTGAGATTAGCTTGGGAACAATGCCACCAATTGTGGCCGGCTCCAGACGTCCTGACTGAAGCAGATGTTAAACAAATATTTTGATGGCTCTAGTCAGTCCTGGTGTCAATCTCATATTCTCTTCTCTCTCTCTCTCTCTCTCTCTCTCTCTCTCTCTCTCTCTCTCTCTCTCTCCTCATTATCTCGGGGAATGGAAGACTCTAAAATCTTCATCAGTACCTTCCTTTCATGATCAATTCAGATGACTGGATTGGTAAAAATCTACAAGGGACGCAGTAGACCGACATAGAAACATTCTAGTAATGGCTGCTATACTAGAATAGCACCGCACCCCCTACCAGAATCCTTCTATCACCCAGAAGGCTTTTGGTTCTTGGGGTCTTGGGACAAACTTGGGAGACATAGAAAGGGTGAATAAGGAGCCTGGGGTGGTCTTTCAGGGAAGACCCTGGAAGGAAACTAGAAGCCTTTCTTTGCTTTGCATCAAGGAAAGGAAATTTAGTCATTGTCCTCCCCCAGTATGTGTGAATGAATGCACGTGGAGACGTTGCTAAGTAGAGGTGATTTTGTGGTTACCAGACCAAATTCATGTGGCCAAGATGCCACTCAGAGGCTGGTCCACTTGGAACATGGCTTCCTTAGAGCAACCCATTTACCTACAGTCTGATTTAGAATCTCTCTCTCTCTCTCTCTCTCTCTCTCTCTCTCTCTCTCTCTCTCTCTGTGTGTGTGTGTGTGTGTGTGTGTGTGTGTGAGAGAGAGAGAGAAAAGAGAGAGAGAGACAGAGAGAGGAGTAGAGGCCAGCCATGAGCATGTGGAAAGAGGGGGAGGAGGGGAATGAGGAGAGAAGGGACAAAGGGGGAAGAGGGTAAGAGTAAGAGAGCAAGAGGAGGGGAGGGGGCAAACAGACCCCTTTATAGTGTCAGGCATACCTGACTGTTGCCAGGTAACTGTGGGGTGGAACTTAGACAAAACGCTAGTATTACCTCCTTTTGAGACCTCAGCTCTTCTTAAGTGGGCTCTATGCCTGGCCCTTAGGAACGGAGTGCAGCTTCCTGGCCAATGCTGAAGGGCCAGGTCTACAGCCTGCTTACAGATAAGAGGCCCAAGGTCATAGCTTTCTCAGACCTAGGACCCCCAGGGCCACAGATCACACACACACACACACACACACACACACACACACACACACACACACCCCTTGCAAAGGCTCAGCTCACTATAATCAGGGGCCCGAGGCCACGGTTTACTCATAGCAACTCTTGCATGCCTTTTTTTTTTTTTTTTTTTTTTTTTTTTTTTTTGGTAAAGGGGGAAGAAATCAAGTAAAGCCAGGCTCTCAGTTCTAGAACCATTCATAGCAGGAAGAGTCCACCTTGTTTCTCTCTAAAGACTCTGCGAACATAGTCGTGAGAGACTCAGGAAATCTGCTTCCACAGGCCAACAAACCCTATGGGGAACTCCTGTATTTGTGACAGTATTTCTTAGTCAAACTGAGGCAAGCACTCTCATTCTCATAGTAGACAGTGAAGCATGACATCTGAGCAGTCTTAACCTCGCATTTTCAAACAAACAACCACTTGGCTCTGTCTAGACACAAGCAAAGAATTATGACCTTTGGCCAACTTTGCTGTGAAGACAATAAGGCACAGTTGAGGTATCCAGTAGCTTTCAGTTTTGGGAGATGAGATCATCATCGGAGAGTGGTTTAGCTATGTCATTGGCATGGCTAGAGTTCAGCAGTCATTAGAGCAGGGATTCTCAACCTGTGTGTCATGACTCCTAGGGTGGGGGGGTGTCAAACAATGCTTTCACATGGGTCACATGTTAGATGTCCTGCATATCAGATATTTACATTACAATTCATTGTAGTAGCAAAATTGCAGTTATGAAGTAGCAACAATATATTTTTATGGTCGGGGAATCACAACATGAGAAACTGCAGTGAAGGGCCGCAGCATTAGGAAGATTGAGAATCACTGCTGTAAAGGCTGCTAAGGCCAGGGCACCAGGCTGGGAGCCTTCGGTAGGTGTGGGTGGAGATAGGCCTGCAGCTGTCCCGTATTTAAGGACTAATGAGGAAGGAATGTCACATGTGTTTATAAGAGTCACTTAACCTTTCTGAGCCTCAAACGCCTCCCTTGTAAAACATGGAGGATTTTGTTTCTTCAGACCATAACTGTATAGGGCCGTTAGGAAAAACACTTCGGTACAGTTTGCAGATTCCAGAGTTCCATGCAAATCTTCACCATGCCCTATTAACTTATAGCAAACCCCACCCAAGAGGCCTGAGATGTGTAACGTAGGCCCTGTGTATGTTTTACGGTCATATGAAAAGATAAATCTTGATATTTGTTTTAAGGGTCAATAATATAGCATTTGTCAGCCACATAATCATTATTTACATACAATTGCAGATTACTTTATGAGGCTAATGACTCTTGGGTAATTGCTTTGTCATAGCAAGATAGCCACACACTTATAGCCAACCATGTGAATTATAGCTTTTTAATCTCACAATTATAGAGCCGTGTGTGGCTACCAAAGAGCCCGAGAGATAATTGCTAATTGCCAAACAGCACACTGGGACTTTTATTTATCTCTTACTGTGACAGTTTAACGGCAGGATGCAAAGCAGGGCGTGCCGTTTGGGCAAGGTCTGCGTGTGTCCAAAGTGCAGTGTCTCCCAAGATCTTTCAGCATTGTGTTTGTTGCTCAGGGTGCTGCTACAATTGGATGCTTCCCCACTGGAGGTGCAAAGATGAGAACAGAAAGACTGCCTTCTACCCTCCAAGTGACAACCTGAGATGCTGGATAGAACAGGCCCTAGGTTTCGTCTTGAATGAGTGCCTGCTTCATCTAGGGTTGTCAGCAAGGGGTCAGCATGGAGGTCACACCCTAATGAAGAGCTTTTGGATCAATAGAGAGAGAAAAAAGGATCATTGGTTAACCATCACACCAATAAGTATTGATTCAACTGCTTGTTAAGAGGAGGTCAGCAACTGGGCCCTCTGAGTTTGGATCCTGGCTCTACCATTTGTGGGCGGGATCACCTGGACCTGGTTAACTCTCCTCTCTGACCTTTATTTACTCACATGCAAAGTGGAAGTAATAACAATAAAACCCTTCTTGGGCCATGGCGAATGAGACAGCACAGATGACCTACTGAGAGCAGTGCCTGGCACTGTGGCCTTGGCATCCATCGGGGTAACATGGGGCAGCGCCTTCCATGAGTCCTGATGTCTGTTTCAGGGAACACCCTGGCCTTCTGGGATGTGGGTCAGGGCTGGGATGTGACAGTGGGAACTCCTTCCCCCACACTGTTGAGCGCCCCAGCCCCGTTCTTCACCCCCACCCCGAGTGGAGAACTAGTCACTTCTTTCACTTGATAAGGCTGGACATCTCCACGGTCAGATGGTTTTCCCAGCACAGTTTTTGTCTTAGCTCACAGCGTCTTTGTGTGAAGGTTTTCACTTCTCCCCACCTGGCTCTCACAGGACAGCGTTCCACATTCAGACTCACAGCCTCCCTTCCACAGACAGCCTCTTACCTTTCCCTCAGGCTCTGCGATTTCCAGCCTGCCACAGTCATTTTGTTCCATTTTACAGTCATGACCTGCCCGTCCTCCACACCGCCTGTCTCTTCCACCCGGTTGTTTACCAAGAACTGGGGCAGATTTACATGAATTACCCCTTGCTATGGTTGTGACTTGGGAAGGAAGCATTCCGCCAAGGGCTTCCACACTGAGAGCTTGGACTCCAGCCGGTGGTGCTGTAGGATCACGAGGACACTAACATCAACGGAGTCCCTTGACAGATTCATGATTTAATGGTGGCATTATTGAGAGGTGGGGTGTGGTTGGAGGAAGTAGTCCCTGAGGTATGTCTTCGAAGGGGACACTCTCTCTCTGCATCCTATTCTCTGAGGGCTGAGTGGCTCTGCTTCACTGTGAACGTCCTGCCATGATGTTCTACCTGGACAGGTGCTATGGGCCATGTGGCCGTGTGATCATGGATTGGCACCTCTGAAAACATGAGCTGAAGTAAACTGTTTAAGCCTCATATCAGGCATTTTTGTCCCACTGGCAAAAGTGAAGAACACTTAGCTCAGTGCTCAGAACTCCTCTTCACAGCTCCTTCCAGAGGCTTCGAAGTCCTAGCCTAGGCTGGAGGTTTCTTTGAAGAAGCCAAAATGTCTGCGTTCATTCACCCACAGCCTTCTATCTGGATTTGCTCATGGTGGGAGAGCAGGTGTAGCTGGCTGAGACTTTAGGGATCTGGGACTGTGAATGAAATAGACTTAGGAGAAACATGTCAGTATACTTCACATGACTTTGTGAGGATTCACGAATTCCCCGCCCCCCACCTTCAGAAACAGTTCTGGTGTTTTTGAAGTACAGCGGCACACAAAGAATGGAAGCACGGAGAATCAGGAGTTCAAGGTCACCTTCAGCTACATAGGGAGTTGGGAGCTCAAGAGCAGCCTGTGCTACGTGAGAGCATCACTGAAGAAGAAAGAAAAAAAGATTGATTGATATTGATTTCTCCTAACGCTGGTCCTGAAGGATTTTGAGCAGCACAAAAGAGACATGGTGAGTCATAGGAGAGGAAGAATTCTCTTTCGGTGGGATGGTGAAGGAGATGATTCAAAGTAAGGGCATTTCCCAGGTGGCCGCCATTATGACCTGTGTAGAGTGTGCTCGGGCTGTTTCAATGGCCATCAATATAAGCTCTCCCCTTAATTCTGCCCATTCACAGGTCTACAGCCCATAACTGGGAGCACGAAGCTTTGGGCAAATGGACCTCGAACATTCCACAGGTTTGTCGTTTTATCATGAATACAAGTAAGTGGCTGCATTCCATTCGTCTTTCTAATGACATCAAAGCCAAGTGCTGGGAAAACACACCATCAAAGTAAAGAAGGCCAGAGGGTGTCAGTTCACAACCTGAAAATGGGAGGAATGAGTGATCGTCCTTTCTTTTCTCTTCTAGTTAGGATCTTGAACTCTCTTTTACTAGAAAACCATCCCTTCTGAGCCTCTTAATCTCTGCTAATCAGAAGTTCAGTGTGTTGGTCCTGACCCTGCTCTGCTGGCCTCTTGGTCAGTGCGTCTGATAAAAGGGAACGGTATGGGGCCACAGGCCTGCATCCCTGACTTCCTGGGTCTTATTTCCTGGACTTGTACTTCACACAGCTTCAGAGCAGTTGCTAGAATTCATAGCCCTGGTCTCCACCTCTCTGAAGTGGTCTGGGTGACAGCTGCTTTGTAGGGAGATGGATTTGAGTGTCTGTATGAAGGGGAGAAATGGGCAGGAAGGCCTTACTTTTCCTTTCTCTTCTGCCGTTCTCCTTCCTTGCCTCCCCTCTTTCCCCCTCTCTTCCTTCCTGTTCCCCTACCTTTCTTCTTTCCCTCCTCCCTCTTTGGGGAGGTAGACACATGGGAAGAAACTGGATTCCTTTCAAGTCGGGGCTTACAGAAGAGTCAGAGGTTTTTCCAAATCTCATGGAACATTTTTTACTATGTGGGCTAAGGACCTCTAGCCAGAAGCATCTGCCAGGTTACGGCAGGTTGTAGGATGCCCGCCTGGAAGCTCTCAGCTGTCCTTTGCCTCCAAACAGCAGATTGTGAACAAGCCCCGGAGATGAGCATTTTCACAAATGCCATGGTTTCCAGGCAGTTAGGTGCCACCCAAACAGGCACAGTCCCTCCTTCTAATCCAGTCCTAAATTTGTTTCCCCTCTGGACAAAGCCCAGACACAAATTCTGATTGACCTCAAAGGATCCAGAAGCCTCAGAACATGAAAAGACAGGGCCAGGCCTAACCATGTGAAAGGCCATCTAGTGGGGCTAGGGCCTGGCCCCAGGTATGATTATTTAAAAGTATACAATTCTGAGAATTAAAAAAGAATATTCTAGAACATTTCTGTCAGCCCAAAAGAAACCTTTCTAATTTGCTGGATACTTTGGCTCCTCTCCCTTTCCAGTTCATGGTAAACAGAAGTGAAACCCCTCTTGTCTCTATGGACTCGTTCATTTTCTATATTCCATGTAAATGAAATTCCATGATGTGTAGTCTTGGGTTTCTGGCTGCTTCCACAGAGAATATCGTTTCCATAGTTCATTCTCATTCTGGCTGGTTGGCACATTGTGCCTGCCTGTTGCCAAGTGACCATTCATCGTGGATTATTGATACCTTCTCCATTTTGATTATCTCCTCATCAGTTGATGAGCAGTCTGGGTTGTTCGTACTCTTTGACTGACTAGGAATAAGTGATCTAAGGGATGTCTGTGCAAATCCTTAGTGAGGATGTTCTGGTGTGTGTGTGTGTGTGTGTGTGTGTGTGTGTGTGTGTGTGTGTTCCTGTATATATATATATATATATATATATATATATACACACACACACACATCTGTCTCTGTCTCTCTCTCACTCTCTGCGTGTGTTTCTGTGTACATATCCCTGTGTATCTCTCTCTTTCTCTTCTCTCTCCCCCCACCCCCCCGTGTCTGTCTGTGTGTGTGTGTGTGTATGTGTGTGTGTGTGAGTGTGTGTGTGTGTGTGTGTGTTCAGACTGTCTTTAGAGCATGCAGTTCCAAGGACATCCCTGGGTTGGCTGCTTCTGGGCTCTCATTCTGTCTTCTAGTTCACAGATCAGCATTTTAAAGATGGGCCAGTAATAGCAGGGCCTCTCTACTGCTGAATGCCAACCAGTGCATAGGCTGATCTGCCTTTAATTTCATCCCTTAGACACGACTTCAGGTGAAAAATATGAGCCTGAGGAATGGCCTTGGGGACAGAACGTGGTGGCCTTCATTTCCAGGCTGCCCCTGAGTGGAATGTCATAATCATGTGCTATAATTAATACACGGTGCTCCCCAGCCTGGGCTGAGATTCACGTGTGGGTCTCAGGGGACACATGCATCTCAGCAGAGCGCCAGTTCATGGGCTGTAGCTCATGTTATCCACAGTGCTCTCAGAGTGCCTGTGCATGAGCCTGGAACCCTGAGGCCAGGGCTGAGAAGGGTCTGATTCAGCCACTTCTATGCCTGACAGGTCTATTCCTGGGACACAGTGCACAGGGGAAGGATACCACAGATATAAGTTCCCAACTCTGAATTCATGTTTGGAATATGTACTTGGATGGTCTGGAGGTATTTGAGAACCCAGGGCCTAGAATCGGGAATAAATATAGAATTCGCCTCCATTGCTTTGTAAAGATTGACTCACCGATTCATAGTTCTTTCTTGCTGTAGCCCAGGCTTGCCTTGAGCCTATGATTCTCTGGCTTTTGGCTCTTGGGTACTGGGGTGAGCTACACCACCATGCCCACTCCAAGACCTCCACAGTTTTACTATGTTACTGTGAGTGAATGCTTTCACCTCTTGTCTGTGAGATGCAGGACAAAGCAATTCTGCTTCATCTGGTTGCCCAGGAGGTTGACTAAATCAACATAAAGTGACTCTGCCAATTTTCAGCAAAGCCTAGGAGTTCTCGTTGTCTACTCTGTCACCCTCTTCTTCTAATGACACACACTGTCCTGCCCTCCTGGACTCCACTGAAGCCCCCACCTCTTCTACTTTGTCTTGAGCCACCCTGACCTCTGCCCACAGGAACTGAGGTGTATCTCCAAGTGATTCGCATCCCTTACCACATTGTGGCAGGCCTCTTCTCCCTTCTACACCTCACCCAACATCTACTGGTCCCCATCCACTGGCAGGAGCTCCTCCTCGGCCTCCTGTTGGAGAGGTCAGTGTCCATGGCCCATCAGACCTCACTATGACTCTTCTTATGTCACAGTTATTGAAGGGACTCACAGGTGACCTTTAGAAGTAGACATGGCTCCTTCACTGCCCTTCTCTATGGGACTCACGATGGCTACTCTTTCTGCCTTTCTACTGCCTGTAGAAGTCTCTTCAGCTGTCTGAACACACTCATGCTCCACACATCTGTGCAGTGATCCCAGGACCCAGAAACCCTGCTTGACCTAAAGGTTATGCTGTTCCCCACCTTCCAGCCTAACCCCCCAAAGAGTACCGGACTCTTTGGTCTCCCTGTTACCAAAGCTTTACTCTGACCTCCAAGGTAAGTTTCAGGATATCTAAGGGGTCACAGCCTACATCCAGGCCCCCAGCTCAGCCTGTACACGCCAGTACCTATTTGTTGAGGTCCAATCTGTGATTTCAGGACCAAGCCTGTGCCTCTTGGAGCTGTTCAGTTGAGAAGAATAAACTGCAGCTTAATTAAAAAAAAAATCGATATCATTTTCAAGCACTTTCTTACCTGGGAGGGAGGGGCAGGATGGGAAAGAGGAGGCAGGATAGCTTTGGCTGATGGTGATGAGGTGGCCTGGCCACAAGGTAGGAAGATGATATAGGAACAGAAGGAACAGTAGTCACCCAAATTAGAATGATCAGTCTGACTTTGCAACAGGTCAACGTTAGGTCAGTGGACTGAGTTAATGCTCAAGCCCAAATAGGCCAACACGCTGCCCTTGGGAATCAACTCAAGTCTGTAGTTCAAGGGGTAGGGCACCAACTCCAGGGCTGCTGGACCGTGGCCTATGCCCTGTTTTCTGATGATCCTTACACATCCGTTTGCGTGTCTGGGCCCAGAATGAAGCACCCAGGTGCGACGGCTTCCTTCAGATTCCATGGTGTTTTGTTTGAGGGGAGAATGAATCCAGGGCTTCTTATGGGCTCTCCTTGCTCTGTCAGCCACAAAATAAATTAGACGGGTCAAACGTTGTAGATTTAATCTCACTGTGAACTGAAAACATAGTAGCACTCCTTGCCATCCGAGAATCTGCGAGTGCCTGGTGACCCCCCGATGAACCGGAGGGGCCGGGGCAGCAGCAGGTGCAGCTGGAGCGTACTCAATGTGACATTCACCTCGATCCTTTGTGCCCTCCTGAGAACTGCTGCGGAGTGCTTGGAACTGAATACTCCAGGGCTTTCCCTCCGGCTCACAATTACCTGTATACGGTAGAAGAAAAAAGGAAAACTTGAGAGAAGTTGAAGGAGGGAAAGGGAAGAGGAAGAAAAGGAGGGCTTGGAGTCCTCAGTGGAACCGAGAAGGCTGCGACAGTTCCTGTTGGCACCGGAACCAATGGGAGAGAAGGGAATGAGACGCAACGGATGAAGAAAGTTGGGTATTTTCTGCTTCCTGTTGCTTTCCAGGCAACATGAAAAACTGGGTGCTTGGCCAGATGACTGGTTTGGAAGGCAGGGAGGAGAGAGAGGAGCTACAGATGTAAAGAGTTATGGAGTGGCCTTGGCTGTGTGTACCGAGGCCTAGTGATTCTGGTGGATTTGGACATCTGTCATTGAAAACTGTTCCAGACAGGGTTAGCTATGATGATTCGGTATTCCCAGCAGGGACCACTAGCACCCAGAGGCTCTTGTTATTGGTCAGACCAAGGCTTGGGACTGGAAAGCATCTTTCTCTCGTGGCGGATAGCCAGTCTGTAAAATGTCCTTTGGAAGATGCCATAACTCAGGCTTCCTGGGCACAGTGTCAGATGGGGCTGGAAAAGTCACTGAACCGTTAAGAGCACAGGCCTGAGCTGACCAATAACTGGCTTTAATCTGATCACAGGACATCCCAGAGCTTCAGGGCCTGAGGCTCCTGAGAAAGAAGAATCTCAATACCTTGAGACGCAGACTTCATGGAAAGCCAGGGAATTCTTATGCTTCTGGTGCCATCATTTAGAAGTCAGTAGAGTTAATGGCTTACACCTAAGGTGATGTTCATGTCTGAAACACGGCCATCAGTGAGAGACCTGTCAGGCAGTGGGAGAGGAGTCAGGATGCAGGGCTCTCCTGATCAGCACCTCCAAGCAGATGGCACCCTGGGAAGGCAGGATCCAGGCTCAACCTTAACTTGGGCAACGCGTCATATTTTGACAGGATTTCCCTTTAAGGATAAAGAAAAGGTCTTCTCATATTCGGCACAGACCAGGCTCCACAGTTACCTGTCCAGAGGGAAGAAGAGTATGGGGGGTAGTGTCTAGGACAAGAGGAGATGCTCTCAGTGGCAGTGGGGAGAAGGTCAAGGGTTCATTTACCAAGACGGTCAGACTTGGGAGACCCTAGGGCTGCTTGAACATGCTCTGTCCTCAGTAGGCTTCATAGGCAGTAATGGTGACAGCTATGGGAGATTTTAGCTAACCCATCAAACCAGCCACTCCTTCCAGTAAGGTAACCTTCCCAATCAAAGGCCAGCAAGAAAGTGATAGGATTGAGTGACTAGGGACTCTGAGTCACTGAGCATCATTTCAGTTCACATGCCACTAAACTAAGAGCCTCAGGGATGTCACCTCTGCAGAGGTGTGCTGGCCTGGGAGCACCAGTGTCGCCACTAATGATCTAAGACAATACTTTCCTATCACTTTTGGCAGTTTCATTCAGATAACTACTTAGAGTCCTTTCTGGACACCAGCCTAACACCTGGGCCATTTGGATGCTATGACTACTGGGCTTCTTGGTAGCTGTCTCAAACCTCAGAGAAGCCATTTAAAGGGCTGGGCTATTCTGAGACCTGGGTCTGCCTCAAGTTCAGTCTCCTGCATGTGCTTTTTTCTATGGCATCTGACTGTAAGGATCCCCTGTGCCTTGCCACTTTAAGGTTCAACTTTCTCTGAAAATTCCAACCTGAGAAGAAAGATGGCCACCAAAGGGGTGTGAGGCGTGTGTGTGTGTGTGTGTGTGTGTGTGTGTGTGTGTGTGTGTGTGTGTCTGTGTGTGTGTGTATACTATGGTGTGGATCAGAAATGTCCTCCAAGGTAGGGGTAATATGGCTTGGATCTGAAATATCCCTCAAGGCTCATAGGCTAAGTCTTGGTCTCTAACCAGTGACAGTATTTTATGGGATGGTGACACCTTTAGGAAGGACAGCTTAGTAGAGGGAAGTGAGGTTAGGATGTGCCCTTGAAGGAGCCATTGTGACTCTGATCATTGCTTCTTTCTACTTTCTGGTTTCTAAGAGGTAAACAGGCCTCTTCTGCCATGTATTCCTGACATGTCTTGCACAACTATAGGCCCCAAGTAACACAGCCAAGTGACTGTGGATGAAAAACTTCTGAAACCCACCAAAATAAACCTTTTTTCCCTTTAGGTTTATTGTCTCTGGCATTTTGTCACAGTAATGCAAAACTAACTAGCAGAGGGGACTTAAGCTGGGCAAGTAATCAGATAAGTTGCCAAGTTATCTTTATGCCTCTCCTGTCCCCAGATGATTTTTGGCAGCTGCAGGGTCACATATCCTAGCCTAGAGGCTAGAAAAGGGCATGAAGGTTCTGCTAATCCTGCTGACCCCCAGGATTGCATTTTCCCTGGGACTGTCAAGGGATCCTAAGTAACGGGTCCATTGCTTATGTCTTCCCCTCAGTGTCTGGCATATAAAAAGTACTCAGGTGATGTATTTTGGCTGAAAATGCCCTGAGAATCTGTGTCCTCTTTGCTTATAAGACACCCTGGACGCAGTTCTTTCTCCTGGACTAAGGTGACTGTTATTCACAAGGTGTAGGCTAAGTTTCACCATGGCTCATACTGTGAAGTCACTATCACCCTTGAAGACATATCTTCTTGGCTGTGGCCACTGAGTGTCTACTTTTGGGGGGGGGTACTGTCAAAACCTCAGGGACAGAGTCACTTTTGAGGTGCCCACCAACCTGGTCTATACACTGTTGGTTGAAAGTAATCCCAAGACCCTGTGTATAGAGTCTCCATAATTCCATGTCTTCACCCTTCCCACCAGAGTATAGTGGAAGCCATGATTCTATGAAGTCTGTGGCTTCCCTGGTCACAGGTAACATTGGAGTGAAGTAGAGTTTGACCAGCCCTATCATGGAGGTTCAAAGCCTTGCTCTAGAGATCTGGGGGGTGTTGTGGAGAGGAGCCATCTCCATGGAGGAATTGGGAGAGACATGGATGGGCTGGAGAAGACCTTCACATGAGAGGTGGGGGTGGGGGGTTTGCACACAGGAAGGTAGGGTGCAGTGTGGCAGCAGGCCCAGGGAACCTCCACTGTTCCTTCTGAATGAGGACCATGTGTGTGGGAAGAAGTCCCGGTGGGGTCTTCATGCTGAGGTTTGACCCAGTAACACAGAGTGCTGTGGGACATTGGGAGAGAGGGTCCAAGGCAGTCCAGTGCAGCTGTGGGTGGTGTCAGATTCAGGGGTAGAAGTCCCCTCTCTTCCTTTTGTTGACAGCAGGCATGTTACCTGGGAATTAAGGCTCACTAATATTCTACTTCACTTATTTAAAAAAAAACATTTTGAGGTTATGATATAACTATATTAATTTTTTCCTTCCTTTCTCCAAACCCTCCCATGTGCCCAACCTCTCTCTCTAGTTCTCTTTCAAACCCATGATCTCTTTTTCTTTAATTTGTGCATGTGTGCGTGCGTTCATGTGTGTGTGTGTGTGTGTGTGTGTGTGTGTGTGTGTGTGTTTTCCTGAATATATAAATACAATCTGTAAAATGTTACTTACAACTTACACGTTTACATTTTCGGAGCTGACAATTTGGTATTGAATAACCAATCTGTGTGCTCTCTCCTGGGGAAGACTATTTCTCTTGCTCTCAGCTCCCGCAGCTGCCTACAGTTCTGTGTCTAGGGTTGAGTCCTGTGGCCTTTCCCCCTTCCATATTAGCACTGGCGCTGTTTGTTCAGGTCATGTTTAGTCCCCCATGTTGATGAGATACGGCTGTAGGTTCCTGACATTTCTAGGAGACAAAACTTCACGGCAATCTTCTTGCTTCTCAGGCTCTCATAATCTCTCAGGGCCTTCTTCCAAAATGCTCCCTGAACTTTAGGTGCAAGAGTTGTAGTGTAGGTGTATCCACTGGGCTGGGCTCTAAGGTTGTGTTTGTTTGTAATGGTCACCATTCGTTGCACAGAGAAGTTTCCTTGCTGAAGGGTGAGCACAGCACTTATCAGTGGGTGTAAAGATACATCTTTAGAATGTAATGACAGACTGTGCTGGGTTAGCTAAGGGGCAGTTGTAAGTTTTCCCCAATATCCTACAGCACTAGCCTCTTGGCTCCCACAAACGCTGTGCGATTTGTAAGGAGAGTGTGGATCTGGCACGGATGCCCAGGTTCAGAAGGCGGCCTGATGTTGGTTTCTCCTGTTGTCAAAGGTGATGCAAAGCTAGAATGGGCAGATCATTTTTGCCCCAAACTAATACTCATGGACGCTGGACATTTTTTATTTACTTATTATTATTTTTTTTTAACAAGGGTTTCTCTGTGTGGCCCTGGCTGTCCTGGAACTCATGCTATAGATCAGACTGGCCCTGATCTCACAGAGATCTGTCGCCTTTGCTTCCTGAGAGCTGGTATTAAAGGCGTGTGCCACCACCGCTTGACAGAGCTGGACATTTTAATTTAATTAAACATTTTTTTTTTTTTTACAATTGAATGCAGAGCATCTCGTGCTAGACAAGAGCTCCATTACTGTGCCCCATCCCAAGTCCTCAGATAAAGGCTTTGGGAGCCATTTAAGAGGGCCTGGAGCCTCCCTGTCCATGCCCAGCAACCACTGGTCATTTAACAAAGAGCCACTTGTCAGAAATTCCTGCAGTGGCCACTGTTGACATTGCAGTCTCTCTGTGCTAAGTCCCTGTCCCTGATATGAGGGACAGTTTAAGACATGCTTAGGACATCTGCTGTCACTCTTCCTTTGGAGAGCAGCCCACTAGGACCCGATTGAGCAGGGCTGGTCGGCAGGCCATTTCTTTCTGGGTGACACTCAGTAAGTGGCAGGTGATCCTTTTGCTAATCCCCTTGCTGCCCTGAGAGGCTCATGGTAACAGATATCCCTGTGAATGCCAAAGAACCTGATTGAGTTACCTGAGGAGGCTGGGCCTTCTTCCTGCTCCTTCCCAAATGGAATGTATTCAGATAAAGGCACCTTGACACAAGCTACCATCTCCCAAGAGGCTGCTCTGCAAAGGAAATGGGATTTCCCCTAAGCTGTGGCGATATTACTTTTTGATTTTCTGTGAAGCATTTCACCAATGCTGCCACACACCTGCTACGATTGTGCGCTGGGGGTGGGGCGGGGAGAGTCCTGGGCTTACCTGCTTCCTACCGTGACTGTGGCCTTTGATTCTAGGGCCAGAGTAGCCTGAATCCTGGGGAATTCTTTTTCCCACCAGGATTAAAGATGGTGTATTGCCTGCAGGACCACCATGTTTCAATTTACCTATGGCAAATAGGAAGCCAAGTGGTCTAATTGGGAACTTATCCAGACCCCTTCCACTGGGTTCACAGAAGGTGGCCCAGTAGAGCAGAAGAGTCTTGGGCTGGGTCCTGAAGCCTTGGCTGTTGGCCTCTCAATGTCTCTTCTGCTCTGTGGGTGACCTTCCCATGGCCCTTTTGTAGGCTCTTCTGTAAAACAGTTAACGGTAAAAAGCTCACTCGGGTTTAAAGTGGAACTTTATGGTTTTCAAATAAAAATACAAGATACCTAGTTAGATCTGACACTCAGTTAACACAAAGAAAAAAATTACCAGTATAAGAATGTCTATTCCATCATTTGTAATACAATTTGTACTAAAGAAATAATCTGCTTCTTATTTGAAAGCCAAGTAGTATCTATATTTAGATTTTGATGGTACTACTTTTAAATTTTATCATTTGATTTTTTATTATTTTAATTAGCTTACAAAGTAGCAGGACTTCTTCTGGCCATTTTAGTATACACATGTAGCTTTCATTAACTTCCCCTATTCCTCCTTTTCCTCTCTTTTATCCCTCCATTCCTGCTTAAATCTTTCCACTTTTTATTCTTTTTTTTTAAATATTTATTTACTATATGTGAGTACACTGTCACCATCTTCAGACACACCAGAAGAGGGCACTGAATCCCATTGCAGATGGTTGTGAGCCACCATGTGGTTGCTGGGAATTGAACTCAGGACCTTTGGAAGAGCAGACAGTTCTCTTAACCACTGAGCCATCTCTCCAGCCCTCCACTTTTTATTCTTTTAAAATGGGGTCCCAATGGATAGCCCAAGCTGGCCCCAAACTCAATATCCTCCTGCCTCAGTCTCCCAAGTGCTAGAAGTACAGACATACTTTGTGCCATGGCTGGCTGGAATCCAGACTTTAAGATATGTAGTTTGGGCATTGATTGGCAGCCATGAGATCAGAATCGAGTATCTAGACAATGCTAGAAAGTTATCCTACTTGACTTAGGTTTATGCCCAAACCCATGAACTAGAAACTTTGGTTCACAGCAATGACTGTTCCTAGTGCCCACTGGAATCCCCTGAACTACGTCAATGTTTGGTGAAGGTTAGATGAATGAGTGAATGAATGAATGATTAAATGATCTCTGGCTCAGTGTCCGTACCTCCTTTACATCGCGCATTTGAACCTTTTGTACCACAGGCTCCAGCGTAGCAGCACTACCAGGTCTTCCCAACACAAACCTATCAACTTCAGACCACTCTGCCTTAGTTCAGTATCCCTGCCTCTCCTCAGATGCCCGCATTCCTTAGACAGACGTAGCACTTGCATAATGGCCAGACTCTTGACCATTGGAGATAGATGGCCTTAGGGTTGGTTTGGACCATCTCCTTTAGCTCTGTCACCTGGCAGTGACAGTGAAATGTAGTAAGGAAGCCCCCATGTAGAGTAAGACTACATACGATGCCCACCTGGCTATCACAAAGGGACACACTTGGGGTGGAAGAATGTGTCCATCAGGAGCCATAACAAACTCTATCCTTCCATAGCCACAGACCTCCAGAACTCTCCATTACCTTATATGGTAAAAGGATGTTGGGATACTTCCTGTCAGGACTGATGGATCACATCAGTCTCAGGAGATAGATTTACCCTCGCCATTGTCCTATGATCGGCAGGGCCATTGATGCCTGTTCACTGAGTTTAGCTAGTATTGTCTTGGAGACCACTACATCTGAGCATTGACAAGAAGCTGGGTATGTAGCCCAGTGTCTCAGTCCATTGTCCAAGGAGCGTACGGGAAGCCCCATCCAACCCCCTGCGAAAAGCACAAGGTCCACTCAGGTGGAACAATGGCGGGAGGGGGTTCTGTTTCCACAGAATTAACACTTCCCAGGTCCCTGTAGGTACTCTGTGGCAAGGCCTGGAGTAGGGACAGTGTCAGGTTCCCCTTCCTGCTCTTCTCCCATGGCTCAATCTGATATATGGTGAGTGAAATCTCTGTCCCACCATCTTCTCACCCCAAAGAATAAAGGTCATTCTGAGCTTCAGCAGTTTGAGCTAGTAAAGATTTTTATAAAAACTCACTGTCTTGATTTGTGTTCAAGTACTTTAAAGTTCACATATTTCTTGTTTGAACTTTGCTGGCTGGAGTCATTTCATCCGCAATCAGCCTGGATTGGTTCTGCTTATTCAGAGCTCATCAATTACAGAGAACCGGACTGCGGCACTCGCCATCCGTTCAGAGGCTTCGCCCCAGGCAAGCCGATTTATCTGACATTTAATAAGGAGTTTTAGATTTTGCAGCTTATCAGAAGAGCAGCACATGAGCCAGTGAATCCCAGATCAGCAGCTGCTTGAGATGTTCTTTCTCTTGTGCTCCTGACTCTGAGAGTGATGACGTTCTCCCTCCTCCATTCTTGGCCTGCTTGAGCCGTCTTGATTTTCCTACGATTATTTTAGGGATGGTGTCCTGAAGTCATTTCCAAAGAATGACTCTGAGAGAACCTGAGAGCAAGTGTTCTCTCAAGCGTGTGTGTGTGTGTGTGTGGGGGGGGAATCTGAACTCAGGTCTTCCCAGTTGTGCAGCAAGCCCTTTACTAACCGAGCCATCTCCCCAGTCTCAAGATCAAGCTTTGGCTTAAACAATGGTGCTCAGGAACTACAAATGGGCATAGGACTCGGTGTAGAGAGGAAAGTATCCACCAATAGGCAGCGACTGTGGTTCTGTCTGTAGGAACCATGCTGTGCACCAGAACAGACTGAGCGGCTACTTAAAGCCAGATGCACTGTGCTGGGCTGAGTGCTCTAATGGAGGCATTTCCATGCTCTGAATGTGAGCTGTGTTTGAATTCTTGGTCCCTGGATGGTAACACTTACTGCTTGAGAAGACTAGAATAAAAAGAAGTGGGTCTAATTAGAGGAAGTGGGTAACCAGGGGGTGGGCCTTAAAGTTTTATAGCTTGCCTCACTTCCTGTCCCTTGTGGTTTTGCTCGGTGGAGATGTGAGGAAGCAGCCTCCCAGTCCTGCAGCCAAATCCGTGAGCTGCTCCTGCCACGATTCCCTCCCCAGACCCCGCCCCCGTGGATGTTGGCCTCCTACCATCAGTCAAAATAAATTCTTCTTTCTCTCCTTGCCTGCTCTTGTCAGATATTATTTGGTCGCTGTAACGTCCCTAATAGAGGCACTGAGGGCACCTGATGAAGATGTGCAGGAAGTGACTGTCCTGGCCTGAATCTTTTGGCTACAGCTCCGTCAATGAGCAGACATCCCCATATCTGACTGCAAGGGACCTTTTATGCAAGTGTCCTATGGTTGCTTTTAATATTGAACTAACACACTGACTGAATTTATTTCTCCCTTACAGAATCAATTTTATTTTCACGGATGAATTTTGTACATTTAACTTGTCTGCCCAAAGTTTCCACCATAGATGCTTCCTGTGGGGAATATTTCACTAGATATAAGAATGACAAATTATTGCTTTGGTCATTCAGGACATTTGGGCTAAGATAAAAAAGAATGAATTCTTTGTGATTTCTAAGTCTCCGTGTACTGAGATCTAGAAGAGCCTCCAATGTCACTGTCGTTATCTTCTCCAGACGTGTTCCTTTGATCCATCCAGGTGGTTAGGGGTTGACCCTCTCACATGTTCCTGAAGCACTCCTTAGCAGAATTGAGATAAGCCTGAGAATTTTGAGCTTACAGCTCTTTGCATGTTAAATTTTGGGCACCAAGTTCTGCATCACATCCACAACAGCTTCACCCTTCCGGCTCTGAGCTCCCTGTCCTGATTTGTCATGAGCAGCTCTGTTTATATCAAAGTTTGATCTTGGGGCCAGGGAGATAGCTTGGTTAGTAAGGCACAAACTAAACAAGCTTACTGAGGTCAAATCTCACGAACCCATGTAAAATGAGGCCAAGTGAAATGACATGGCTTTATCCAAGACCATGACTTGTGTGGGGACCTCCCCATGGAGCATCAAATCTGTATACAAATCTGCTACCTGCGCAGGCCTCATTGATGACTCCAGACACAGCATACCAACAGTCCAAGTGTGAGAGCTTGCCTTTCTACCATGTCTCCTTCCCCCGGGCCCTCTGTCTGAGTGAGCAGTGAGCATGTGTGACAGGTGCCTTCTCTCTCCTCTTTCATATCGAATCAACTATTGAATCCTGAGATTTCATCTCAAAAGTACCCAAACTCAAACCAATGGATGGAACTGTTCAGCTCTGTCCTCAGCACCATTGACTATATCTCTCCTCACCTCAGCTGGTTTCCCTGCCCCACTTCTTACTGGACTTCATTGCTTGTCTATACTAGCAACATGGATTCTATGTCTAAATGGTCAGTCTGGTTGTACCCTTTGTCAGGTTGAGAGCGCTGAGTGGCTGCTGGTTTGCTTGGGACATAGCAGCTCCTCTCCATCATGTCTGGGGTCTTGCTCCCTCTCCATCTGCTGTTTCTCCACTCTCCTCCCACATCCGGCTTCATCCACACTTGCTATTTCCTCCTTGCCAAATCTGAGCACTTTAGACACCTCCTAATACATCAGAATACCAAGTGTGCCTACACTTCTCTGCTGTGCACTCCCCTTAGCAGCCCAAGTGTCTCAGTCCCTACACTCCACCCCGCCCGTTTCCCTACCTCACGCACATCTCAGCAGTTCTACTTCATGCCTGCAAGCAATTTCTTCTGTCTTTGCTATAGCACCTGTCCCCTGTGTGAGAATAGCCTGATCACCTGACTGTTCTTCTCTGGGTGTCCCTATAAAGGCAATCAGGTGCATGTTTCTGTCCCCAGTACCTGCCACTGGCCCTGGCATGTGAGTCAAATCTTTGAAAACAGACCAAGCATTTTTACCCAACAATGACCATTTCAATGGCTCAAATTCAAGGTCAAATGAGAATTACCACAGTCTTTCTTGGTTTCAATTAGAGCGTCACTGATGACCAGTAAAGGCAAAGTCTAACATAGACCTTTGAACGTCAAGGCTAAGCAGGTGGATCAGGCTCCCCAGAATGGGCATCAAAGACAACTGGAGTATATTAAGATCAGGACACAACACCCCAAGGAGAATGCTCCCATTCTCTTGCTGTGAGTTCCACATCTGAGCAGCATTGGAAGACACCCCTGAAGAGGGATGCAGTTGGGGGTGAGCTTGTTGGAGGAGAATCTCAAAGATAATTCAGTTGCTTACATGGATTAAACATTTAGGCAACATTTTTTTTCTCAAGTTACCTTGCATATTTGTGGAATAGTGTTCCATTGGTGGAACATGATTTGTAAATAAATACTTCAGAAAAATACTTTGAGTGGCTGTGTGGGTCTCTGGGAGACTTACATGACTTCTGAAGGTGACTTTGTAATTGTCTGCCTTCTGCTACTTTTCTTGCCTGTTCCTTTTTGTGAGAGGTATAGATGTGGATTTCCTTGGCTGGAAGATAGCAGGAGACTGCCATCTATAGACCCTTGACCTGACTACACAGTGCTTGACAGAGCAACTGTAGGGATCTGGGTTTCTCAGAAGTCAACACTCACCTCCAGGGTCTGCTGTTAGGTTTTACAATAGCCTCTACTCCTTTGGTCAGTGTCCTCTGGCTTGTTCTGCAGAGGGTCACTGAAAGGGTTTATCATAAGAAAGACCAGAAGATCTTCTCTAAAGATTTTTCCTAGACCTTGCAGGAAGGCCGGAGGTGTCCAGCTTCCTCTTTTGCAGAGAAGAAACTGGGCCCTCTTATGTCAGAGGCCTTGCTGCTGCACCATGTCACTAAGGACCCCAGGGCGGAGTGAGGCACTATGTGGGGTTGAATGGCCATGTGACCATTAGGTATTTGGCCTTGTGTGTGTGTGTGTGTGTGTGTGTGTGTGTGTGTGTGTGTTATCTATATGTTCCAGATCTTCTACATTCAATGCACACATCTCCCCTTGAACTGCACTCCAGCCCCATGCATCACCAGATACAGGAAAACTAGGCTCTCAGCAGAAGGCTGCAAAGGGGTGCAGAGATCTTCAAAAGCAAGAAACTGAATCTGGCTCAAGGTTGATGCTCAGAGCTCAGAGCCCCACCATTTCCCCTTAAAATGTCCTTTTACACAACAGAGACCCAAACTAGTCCTTTAGGCGTAGATGAATGATAACTGGCTGATTACATAAGCAGGACTGTAGAAGGAGAAGGGCTTGGAGTTCAGGTTGTTCTCATGAAATATGTCTATACTGTTATTAACACCAAATACTTTTATTATATAATATTGTATTATATATAATATCACATGTTTTCTAATGTTATGTAATATATAACATTATTAACAACATATAACTAACAACCATGAAAACAGCAATAAAATTCTACACTTCTGACTTAGGAAATGTGTGTGTGTGTGTGTGTGTGTGTGTGTGTGTGTGTGTGTGTGTGCGCAATTTTAACAAGGTACGCACTATAGAGGCAAAGGGGGTGGATGCCCTCAAGTTCAAGCCTGCTGCGTCCAGCCATAGTTGAGATAACTGTGCCCTCCTGCACCCAGGTGCCAGCCCCGTTGACAAAGGCCTGCTTGTTTGGTGGACTTTGTACCCCGATGATTTTTCATAGAGAGATTTCCAGGGCATCCGTCACCTGCAGCTCACCTAAGAGCGACGAGGCAGGTGCTGGTGCCCTGTCATCTATATATTTTATCTCCCAACTATTTCTTTCCTCACCTGAAAGGTGATCCAAGATGAAACCCACTAATGTGAGAAGGACATTGGCATGCACGGCTAGAGGTCCCCGTGTGTAACACAGGCTGGCCCTTATTCCTCACAGATAGCCCATCATGGCCACTTCTGTACACAGAACCTTCAAGGGCCAGAGTCCATCATTTCTCAGGAGTCTTCCCTGCCTCCTCCTTGGTGGGATTGGCTGCCTCTTTCTAGGATACCAAACTCCCAACCCCCATGCCTCCATGTTGTTTGACACATTCTATCCTCCAATTTCATGGCTGCATAGTCCTTTTTATTGTACCACTCCATCTCTTATGGAAAGGGATTGTGTGCTTAGCTTTTGTTCTCAAGGTAGAACTGGGAGTCTGCTGTGCAGTTAGGGGCCCGAGAACATCCAATGACTAAAGATGTAGGCATGTGGTGGCACACATTCTGCCTCTAAGGATCTTTCTGAGTTGAGATCTTTGTTTCAGTATTTTACCTTTGACAGCTAAAGGCAGGTCATGAACTCCTGTTAGAGACAGGAAGCATGTATTCTAGGCAGTGGGGCCATAACGTCTCTTGTTGCTGCTATTGAAATCCACCAATGAAGTACAAAAGCAGCCAGGGCTAATATGCAAACAAATATTTGTTCTAATAAAACTTTATTTACATCTAAGCCCAGGCAGACACTGTCTTTAGCCTACTGGTCATCATTCTCTGGTTAAGGTTTGCCATGCAGCTACCTGTTGTTTTTGTGGGTAGGGCTTCCTTGCTGGAAGTCAAGAACAGAGCAGATGGTTGCCCGACCCTTGACTTTCTCCCCCCTACCCCTGCCCCTCATGGGAAAGGTCTCAGAAATGGTTCCTGAACTTGTAATCAAACTTTCTAGTATTTTTGTGGTTATTTCCCTCAGATAACACCCCAAGGTACTTTAAATATATATATATTTACTCTTCTTTGCAGGAGGAACTGTCCTGATATTCCCAGGAACCTCATGGAAGCTCCTTTCCCAGAGCTTCCATTGTGCCTCCTTTGCCTCTAGAGCTAATTTTAACTTTTCTTTAAAAAATTAAAAGTGAGGAAAAATCCAAGCAAACCACAAGTGAAGGTGTAAAGATGAGCATGGCGTGGCGGGGCTCAGTCATCAAGCTTTTAATTTTTTCTTTCCATTTGTGTCCCACACCCATGCCCCTCCCCCTGTGGTGTGATGGAACGCAGGATCCATGCATCCTGAACGAAAAGCTCTGCCACTGGGCTCCAAGCCAATAACCCTCCCCACCCCCATCCCAGATACTTATGAGAAGGATGCATTCACTAGAGCAACCTGTACTAGGACGAAATTCTCTTGTGCTCTGTGGGACAAAGGCAGGGGTGGCTGGAAGGAAAGTTGGGGACTAGAATCCTCTAGAAACGTACTGCCTGCTGCTGGGGAGACTCCATGGTGGGAGGTAGATTAGCCCTGGTTCATCAGGCATCTCCTCTGTGTGTGCTTTGCCCTTACTTCACCTCTAGTTTGTGATGGTTTCTGGTTGTCGATTTCTTCATTTCAGCTCAGGGGTACTAAAGTGGGACAGGTCTTAGAAGAGCCAGGACAGAAAGCCATCTTTTACCAGTTTACCTTAGAAGTCATACAGGATGCCTTCTGGCACATGGAATGCATGGAGACAGTCTCAAAGTCCTGCCCAGGCTCAAGGGAGGCGAGACAGGTTCCATGGCATGAAGGAAGGGTGGTATTCCGGAACAGCATGCAGGTCCAGATCTAGAACCTGCCACATTCTCCTTCCTGGTCCCTGCCATGTGCTTTCCATTGTTCCGATGACTGGCATTTTTCCTATAATCTTTTCTGAGAAGTCAAGGCCAATGTTTCCATATGACAGATGAGGAATTCATGTTTGGCAAGGATAAACAGGTTGCATATGTCCCCAGAATCCAGCGAGTCCTTGTCTTATCTAGTTTGCAGTCTTTCCCAAGTCTTCTCAGCTTTGATCCCTGCATAAAGGCATGCTAAGGGCACTGCTTTGTGTCTACTGTTCCCGAGTCCTGTTCTTTGACAGGAAGACAGTACTGCTGAAGGTCTCAAGCAGCAATGGTGGTGCTAGGAATTGACAAGTCCATTAAAGAATTTCTCATAGCTGTGATGAGCTGGGACCAGCATCTGCTGTCTCCCACATTCTCAGATCTCCTTTGTCATTTCTGGTGCTGGGTCTGAGTCTCTGGAAGGAAGAGGCCATCTACACAGGAATCCAGGGAGTAGCATCAGCCACTCCTTGGTTTCCTCAGGAACAAGTACAGCAGTGCTTTTATGCTGGGATCACCCTGTCCATCCTGCGAGCAACACACCGCTGCTCACACACTTAGGGTAGACAAGGTCAGTGACATCTCCCTCTTGCTCATAAACTATCTGTCGCTTGACCCTGAGTTGGGTGTCTCAAGTCTTCATCTTCTTGAGCATGTTGCTACCCTTGGCTCCCATTCACTGGTCATCTTGAGGGGCAGAGAGTGCAGGTAGGAAGCCTGAAGGATCTGGCCACCTATCTGATGACTCAGATGACTTAATCATTTCTCTCTGAAAATGCTGGGCAATCATTTGACTTCTAAAGAAAGCCCCTGACCACTGGCCTGAGGTGTCTTTGGCTGTGCAGATTTCAGTCCCTTGCCCGTTCCTTCTCACTTATAAATGCTCGTGTGGGCAAGGACCACCATGTGCTCTGAGATGGTCTACTAGCCTCTTCTCTCTTCACCCTATACAGCAGTCTTTGCCACTGCCTCAGATTTCTTTTCACTTCTTCCTTTTCTTTCTCCCTCCTGGGTTGGTTTTCCAGAGCCCCAGCACACTGGTGCTTATAACACAAATCCTTCAACACAATAGCCTCCAGCCATTCCCTCCCTCTCTTCTTGCCCCGGACCCTTACCCCCATCACCGCCCACTCCCAGCTCTTTTCTGCTCACCGGGATAATTTTCATCAGCAGAAATTGCCCAGTCTCCCTGCCGACTGCCAGGGCTTAGAGAAGCAGGTCCAATTCTTTATGTCCCGTGTTGAATTTAATGCCAAAGTGTCATAGATTGCTCAGTGCATTAACTTTACAGCACCATCCTCTCTAAACTGAGCCAAACGTGCAGGTCTCGTCTCCATTTTATGGAAACCCAGTCACTGTACAAGAAAAACTGGCTGTTTAAAAGCTACTTGAACCTTGCATAGATTATCCTCCGCTTTCACTACGAGGCCTTCTAAGAACATGCCACTCGATGTCCCTGGCTGACCCCTCCCATGTTCCCTGGCTCTCACTGATGACAGGGCTGGGCTAGGTAGGTCTTGAATCACCTCAGCTTCAACACGCTATTTAGTACTAACTTCAGGAGGGCGTGAGTAAGTTTGCAGCCCCAGTCCCTGCAAGGCTGAAACAGGAAGGATTGCAACAATGAATTTGAGGCCAAAGCTACAAAAGAGAGTTCTAGACCAGTCTGGGCTGTAGAGTAAGACCCTTCCTCAAAATAGAAAACCAAACCAAACCATAACAACAGTAAGATACATTCCCCTCCTAACCTCCGAGTTACATGTTCAATAAATGACTCCAAGGACAGGAACATTGCAGCATGTGTGCATTGATGACATGCCTTCTACAGTTTTGCAACCTCAAATTTGGTTAGATACCCTTTTTAGAGTTCTTCTAACATCTATACTGACAGCGCACAACACATACACCACATCACATACACGGACCGCATCATACCAAACATACCACATCACTCACTCACACACACACACACACACACACACACACACACACACACGCACACGCACACGCACACGCACACGCACACGCACACGCACACACACACACACAAACTCATACACACACACATAGGCATGCACACAGATAAAATTACCAATTTTTTTAAAAAACAATTAACTTCTGAAAAGACTCAACACGTTAATGTGATTGTTTAATTCACATCTTCAGCATCCACATCCCTGTCCTCCATCCAGACTTGGGGTTGTAACAGAATGTCCTACACCCTACTGCTGCTGCCTTACTATCAGTAGGAGTACCAGCGTCACAATGGCAGAGAAGGTCACTGAAGTTGGGTAGACCCACAAGCTGAGCCCACCAAGCCAATGCCTTTTCCTAGGTCGGGGAAAGAAAGAACCACTCCTCCAACAGACTTTGAGGGCTACTCCATGACCAGCTAGTTAGGCACTCTTCTGCTATGGTTTCCTCTAGGCTTGCTTTTCTCTTGAGGAGTGTAGGGGTTCTTAGACCAAAAGGAAATTTACCTGGCCAAGGAATCTTCTGTCCCTGAGCTGAGTTCCCCATGTAAATGACCTGAGATCTGATGGCACCTGGCTACAGCTTCCAAAGAAGACACTGACGGGGATGCAACCAATGGGCATAACTCGGAGTCACCCACCCTGGGATGCACGCTTGAGATGAGACACAATAGAAGGCAAGCCCGTGGCAGCAGTGCTGCCAGGCTGGGGACAAGGGGACAGTTGCTGAGGAGATGAGGCCTGGAAGCAAGAAGCTGCTACAACAGTTGCAGAGCCCCCTTCCTTCCTTCGTTCCTTCCTCCCTTCGTTCCTTCCCTTCTTCCTTCTCTTTCTTCCTTCTTCCTTCCTTCCTCCCTTCTCTTTCTTTCATTCCTTTCTTTCTTCCTTTCTTCCTCCCTTCTCTTTCTTTTTCATTTCATTTCTTTCTTTCTCCCTCTCCCTCTCTCTCTCTCTCTTTCTTTCTTTCTTTCTTTTTCTTTCTTCTTTCTTTCTTTCTTTCTTTCTTTCTTTCTTTCTTCCTTTCTTTCCTTCTTTCTTTTCTGTTCCTTAATGAAAATTGTCCCTCCCTCCACTAATGACAAATAAGGAAGGAAGGGGAGGGCTGGGGCCAGAGAGGAAAGCAGGGCCCAAAGCAACAGAAAGTGAAGAGGGGTGTTGGGAGCAAGAGGAGACGTGTTCAGAAAAAGCACACACATTGCCTGTGTTGTGGGAAAGGGGCCTTGGCACGCGCTGTCTCCCATTCTCAGTTCTCATCCTCACTCTCTTGAACACGCAGAAAGGACTAGAATGAAATCAGACCTGAAAGGCTTCAGACCACCCATTCCCATCCTCTGGGCCTCAGTGAGCACCCCTCTGTAAACATTGTCAGAGGGTGGCAGGGGCTTGGGCCTGTGTCTTAAAAGTCCCCTCTCTCCAGTGCCCACTTAGTTCCCAGGGACAAGATGAGCAATAGCAAGCATGGTTTGGGGTCTACATCCCTCATATGTCACCTTCCAGATGTCAACTTGCTCCTGAAGTGTTGACTCTTCTAGGAGCCACCAGCAGTGCCAGGATGCTCTTTCTCAGGGGTCTCCACAGTGTCCCCCATGGTGGCTCCACTCCCGGTTTCAGTCCCACAGGAATGAACACTGCTCTGGGATTCCCACTGCAGCCAGCCAACGGTCAGGCTTCCCATAGCCCCCAACCCCATGCCACTTGGGCCATCTGTCTTGCCTCACCTGGTCAGGTGTGTTTCTGTAAGGGCTGGTAGAGTCTCATAGCTAGCTTTGCCCTGTGGCTTGTTCAGGCCCAGATGCACAGAACAGCATGATTAATACCCAGCATTCAGCCAAGATGGTGGCAGGGCATCTGGGGTTCACCAGATGGCTCTCAGAAGCCTATGGGATGTTCTCCCAGAAGCATCTCATGGTCTGGATCTTTGTCTCCAGAAGGGGGGCAAATGACTGTTCCACCCAGAGATCAAACAGTCAAGGGAGCTGATCAAAAGCACTGCATTTCACATCACAATCCTTGGAGTGTGGATTTCTCTTCCTTACAAAATGCCCTCAAGAATCTCTCTCTTGTGAAGTCCCTAAATCGAAACCTCAACCGGCAGATTCCAGCGGTGGCTCAGAGGAACCGGCCTGCCACGGAGCCTCTGATGAAGGAATCAGTCAGGAATTCATAAAGTATTTATCTAGCTGCCAAAAGCAGACCCACCCTCCCTTTCTTGTATGTTAGAATTGATGCAAAGTTTCCGAGACAAGCCTGCGATTGCGGCTGTCACCAAACAATGCCATATTTCTTTTCTTCTCTTAAATTCTAGGGATCATTCCCCGTAAGAGGGCAATTTGTCTGTCAGGCAGGCAAAACAGAGGCCGCTCTACCCTCATTAAACTGACAGCAAGGGTTATTAGCAGAAAACGAAGCCAGCCCTCCATGAAGCTAGCCACTGTTTCTTTGTGGCGAGCGCCGAAGAGATATTTTCAGTAATTAATTTGATAAATATATTAATTATGAATTGAGTTGACAGTACAATCAGATTGTCAGCCTTCCAGACAGCCTCTTGTGATACGTAGCTCTGTGATGAAGTGCTTGGATTTCAGGTCTGTCATCCTAAGGCAGTCCCTTATCACCCGTCTGCCCATTCACTCTGTAATTTCCTGCGCATTGTAATTAAATGGTGGCTTTCTGATTGGGAGTGACTCCTCAAACTTAATCTCTCTTTCTCGTTGGCATGTGGGGGAGGGGCACAAAAAGCCCTTTGTTTCGGGGCGTTTTCTCTGTTAAGGAGCAGGCTTGTCTTTCCTACTTCTTTAAATGAACTCCTGTGGGCCTGAAGGGCACAGAGCAGAAGGAGGCTGAACTTGCTGCCTCAGCCCCTGCAGGTGCTGGGAGGCCGGGATGGGAGACTCAGCTTCCAGCAGACTCAGTGTGGTCACTTTCAGTCTCTGCCACCTTGGGCAGGTCAGCATTCCTCCCAGGTCCTGCGTTCTTCATTATAGGAAGAAAGAGTTGGTTTAAACCATCACAGAACTTCCCAGAAGACCTGCAATTCTGGGATCCCAAGGACTGATGTGTTCTGTCAGCACATCAGACCCCTGGAAATGGGATGGACGGTGAGGGGAAGAGGAGAGCCAAGTGCCAGCTGTATTTCTCCAGGACAGGTCATTCAGGGAGTCCCTTGCTAGCACTTTTTCCTCCCTTTTGATGAAATTAATTATGAACACTGCCCGGGGTCATTTGACTCCGGAGATACATGTCAAGATAAAATATTTCAGAAACACTTCTATTTAATAATTTAAGATGGCGGTTCGCATTTGGGTGCAACAAAGGGAATTATTGGTAATTGCACATTTTAAAGAGGTGTGGTGAAGCCTAGCAAAGTAGGGGGATGACGGGGAGTGTAAGGGAGGTCACCAGAGAGTTCTGTTTAGTAAGACCCCAAAGAGAGAGGCTCAAACACTCTGGCCTGGACCCAGAAAGACAAACCGCAGAGAAGGAGTCATTGGCCTCTGCATTAGGGAAAGACTGGGATTTGTGATTCTGCCCCACAGTCCCATAGCTGAGACACAAGTCCCTGGATAAGCTGGACCTTTCACAACAGTACCAACGTCTCGGAACACTGTGGGAAGAACAGCAGGTTTTTGTACCACATAGACTCAAGTTCCGGATTCAACAGCTCCTTTCCAGACAGGCCCTCAATTCTTTGTCCGTAAAATGGGTCATTAAGGTACCTACCCCAGGCATGAGGTGAAGGTCAAACTTAATAATTCAGTTGAGGTTCCTTCCAGAGCAGCCAGCCAGCACTCGGAACACTGTTATTAGTACCTATTGCTACTACTTATGTGGATGTCTCTCAGAAGACAGGTGACAAGATGCCCCCTAGTTTATGGATGAAGAGCTGAGGTACAGAGAAGTGCTGTAGCTTACCCAAGGCTATGGTGGCAGAGTTGTGGTTTGACAATGAACAAATGGACTACAGGAGCTGGGTTTCCCCCACGGGAAGAGGTGAGGCCAGTGCTTGCCTGGGAAACTGGAACAAGCCTGTGCTCCATTTCCTTTGCGGGAAGACAGGGCACACTCCCCTGCTGTGTCTGGGTTCTAGGTGGGAAATACCTTCACTTTCTTTACTATATGCAGGATGAGGGAGGCCCTTGCACTGACTAATCAGAGCACTCTGGGGAGCTGTAGAATTAAAAGGGCAGCTTAGCTTGGTGTCATGTACTGAATGACCTTGATCAGGTGTTTCTTTTTTGAGGCTCAGAGAAACACTTGCTTTGTATTAATGAGGACCCAAGTTAGAGCATCAAAAACCATGTAAGACAGGTCAGTGCGTGCTATACTCTTACAACCCTAGAGCTTGGGAAGTGGAGATAGGAGGACCCCTGGTACACATTGACCAGCCAGCCTAGCCTATCCAGTGAGCCAACAAGCCGACAAGAGACTATTTCAGAAAAATAAAGTGAGTGACACCTAGGGCTGACAACTGAGGTTGTCCTCTGACCTGTATATGCATATGTAGTTCTTACACGCAAACATGTATCCACACATATATTCACCCTCTCTCTCTCTCTCTCTCTCTCTCTCTCTCTCTCTCTCTCTCTCACACACACACACACACACACACACACACACAAGGGGGAGGGGATCTGGTGAGGTTTACAAAATATACCTGTGCTACTCTCCCTATATTTCCAAGCATCCCTTGCAGCTAGAGTGGGGTTACATCAGAAGCTTTGGCCAACGAGCTACCGGAGAAAGTGACACATGATACACCCAGGCTGAAGCAGTTTAGAGCTGTTGTGTTCTCACAGCTGCCTCCCTCCCCGGAAACCCTGGAGGCCACTGCATGCTTCAGGTGAAAGAGGGATGTTTGATTCACCTGAGTGACCCAAGACTAAGGGGTAAAATATCTCTAGCTGTGCCACTGTGGTTAGGGGACTTCTCTATCACCATGTTTCAGCTTTTGTGGCTATTATACCTTCTTTGCAGGGAGATTCACCATCACCTCAGGCCCTTTGCCCTTGCCATTTCCCAGAAGCCTTTTTTTCAATCCCACTGCTGAACTTCAGACTCGTCAACCTCAGCCAAACCACCCTACCCATGCCCCTCAGCCTTCCCTGAAGGCCTGTGAAGAATTTCTCAGATTCTTCTCTGGGTTACCCCAGGGAAATATGCTCACCTCTGTCTGGCTCCTGCCTAGCCTTCAGTATCTCTCTTTGTTATATGCTAGTCTTCTCTGGTTGGTCACCTGTGAGGTTGAGCACATCCTGTCCTACTTCACACAAGTGTCTAGTTAGCACTCACCACATGCCATGCACGCATGGGTGACAACTTAACACTGTTGTGTGACCCCTGAATGCTTTCTTAGCTCAACTCATTCAGGGCTAAACATCTGCTGGATGTCTTTGAGGAACAGAGCCCAATGAACTAATTCTCATCAAAGATACAAACAAAGACACTTTAGTCCTATTCTGCAGCTATCTTAAGCTGTCTTTGAGGAAAGCCTTCTTCTAGGGCCTAGCACACAAGTGCCTTGTCTCAGAGAGATGGTGATAAAGTGCCTACCCAAGGTGAGTGCTCTCTAGTTGTTGGCTATGAAACAAGGCTGGGTACAGAGTCAGCTGAGCTAAAACGGACTGGTCATTCTCTGTCCCCACTTCTGCTTCCAGTCTGTAAAGGGAAAAGGCTGCACTTGGACTTGGCCATCAACACCGTCCCTAGAAGAGCCACTGTGGCTGTGCTCTTGACCAGGAGGTATTTAAAGTCAACTCTAGTGAAGAACTCAGGTACCTTGTGTAAAACTCTTTACTGTGTCCATCACCTGGAAGACTTGGTCACCATCATGAGCAGAGAATGGGCCATAGCCCTGAAGCACAGTGCTTGAATGCTGGAGTTGGTGAGTTCCTTGGGAGGGTTTCCATCCGCTGGATTTCATCCACTGGAGTTCCCCAAAACTGGTAAAACAAAAGCAAAATCAACCCTCCCTCCATAGCACTCAGGGTTTTTTTGTTTGTTTGTTTGGTTGGTTGTTTTTGCCTTTCAGTGGAGGCAAAGCTGATCCATGTAACTAATCAGACACAGGTAACCAAGATGACATGTGAAAGGGGAGAAAGAATGGGCTCACTCAGGACAGCACGGGTCTCTGGTTCAGATCTTTTTCCATGAACAAATGCACGCCTTTCCCCCTAAAGTTCTGCCTTGCTGTCTTCTTTTCAGCGAGAGCTTAAGGATGCTAAGCATGGCCAGGGTTGAATATTTCCCTTTGTTGGATGGTTCTTGAGTCTCCACACTTTAACGTGTTCCTGTTACATTTCAAAGCATAAACATGATCGCTCTTCAGGGGGTGCTGAATAAGACCAAAGACAAGCGTGTTGTCTATTATCCCACCCTCCGCTTCAGAAATGTTCTCATCAGCGCTCCCTGGGTGTCACTTACTAAATCCTGCATGGCCAACCATAAACGCCTTTATTTTATAACAGAAGTGACTGCTAAGTGGACGCAAATTGATTCTGGAGAGGACGCTAAGTGATAATCCCCCCCAGTTTCCCAGGAAAGAAAATATACCTATTCGAGAGAATTTTCAACTTGGGTTTGAACTTGCTGATGCCTTTTTAGAGTCCAAGTGGAGACTATGGCGCTTTTGTGTGGCTGTCAGATGTCTTTGCTTAATGCGAAGGGAGGAATGATAAATATGTAGAATGCTTTGATGTTAAGACCCCACGGGCCTCCAATGGGGCTGAGTAGAAGGCAGTTGACACTGTGGTTTTCATCCCTCCACAGGGATTGAGCAGATGCTTGAAAATAAATGGCACCTGTGGAGAAAGTGCCTTATCCCTGATTATGTCACCGGAGCCTGTGTTCCCCATACAGACTCAAGGGCATTTGGGCTCAGAGCTCCTCCTGGCAGGGAACCTAAGGCAGGCAGGGGATGAAAGGCAGGGACTGGCTTTGTTGTGTGCTGTCTGCCAGGGAATCTGCAGGTGAGCCCAGGCAGCAGTGACCATAGGATTCACGGTACATAGGGCTAATCTTCAGGCAGGGATATAAAAGGAAAAAGTACTCTGGGGATGAGGGATAAATGGATAAATCCACGTGGCTGGGCTGCTTTCCCTATGGGGCCTCTGCATTGCCAATTATAATGAGGAGTTGGAATGGAAGAGGTCTGAGGTGCTATTGCTCGGAGATGGTTATGAGGTTGCCATAATGTCCCTTCTGCTGGAGGTGGAACCTTTGGAGGACCTGTCTCTGCTGGTGTCCTTAAGGTCAACCTCTCCTCTTGGTGTGATTGGTTAGGTAAAGGTAGTAGGAGTCGCAGAGATTTCAGAAATGTCTGAAAAGCCTACATCACCAATCTGCTTAAGTAGGACCTTTGAAGGACCCAGGCACTTTTGCCTTCAGAGACCTTTCCTCTCTCTCTCTCTTTCTCTCTCTCTCTCTCTTTCTCTCTCTCTCTCTCTCTCTCTTTCTCCCCCCCCCTGTGTGTGTGTACATATCATATATATGTATGTGTGTATACACACACACACACACACACACACACACACACACACACACACACATCCATAATACTGGCTGGATTTCTTACACATTCTTGGTTCATTGATTCGTATATTAATTTTTCTTCCTAATTTTAAGAGGCATAAAAATGAAAAAGAAAATATTGTCACAGACCATTAGGATGAGTTTGGGGGCTAGTGAGAAGGCCCTGTTAATGAAGTGATTGCCACATCAGCATAAAGACTCAAATTCAGCTCCTCAGTGTCCATGTTAAAGGCCAGCCATAGAACCCTGGTGCTTGCTGGACAGTCAACAGCGTTGTGGAATTGCTATGCCTCAGGTTCAATGGGGGGCCCTGTTTCAAGAAATAATGTGGAAAGAAATAAAAGAAGATATTAATGTCAGCTTCTGGTCCCCACATTTGCATCTGCATGTGTATGTGTGCACACATGTATTCATCATGCAGCATGCTAACAAATACATGCATATATACAACACACATACACATGCGTATGTCTGGACCCTTGTGTCTCACAAATATGTGTGTTTTACTCACTGGTTCCATAGGAAGCTACCAGACATCAGAGGCTGCCAGTCAACCTTTGGGATGGCAACCTAATGACCAAATTCTACCCCGTACTGGCCAGAGGGACCAAAGAGAATTGGAACTTGGTTGAGTTTTGTCACATGAACATGTCTGGGAAGGTAGATGAAGGCTATCCTAACCTCAGGGTCCTGTTCAGTCTGCTACAACTGGACAGTGTGAGCTCTGTGGTCAAAAACTTCTAGGCTCTCATTTTGTAAACCCCCTTCCTAATTGAATGGCTTTGTTGGCTTGGCCACCACTTGTCAATCTGTAAAAATGAGTCTATGTCTTCTGAGGCACTTGATAAATGGGAGCTATGTTAGAATGTCACACATAAGATGACAACAGGATTCCTATTTTTTCAGGAAGTGTCAATATTCATCACTTCCACGAGCTCCATAAATGCATTCGAGTGTGGCGGACCATACGGCCCAATTGCAACTCCAGGAATTATGGATCTGATAATTGCCCCTCTGGTCGTGATATCAAAGATAAGACAAAGGGTATTTTTGCTTTCCTGTCTCCACAAGATTTCTCAGGCAAATCAAGTGGAAATGACTGTGGAGGAGTAGAAGCTCTAGAGTCCTTGACCAAATTCTTTCTGCGAGTTCTCTGGCAGCCAACTTTCTGTGCCATGGCCAATCTCAGCCTTAAGACTCACTGTGCTGCTCAGCCCTGAATCAAACTAACGAGAGCTTCTGAAAGCTCCTGTAATTTCATGTGGAAACAATGCCTTAAATTAATATTTTCTTTAGTTCAAAAGGCTGCCTTGCCCTTGGCTGAGTGCTCTTGCTACAGGGGACCAGGGAGTGACCCCTGGCCAGGGGTTTTGCAATGTGGGGACAAAAGCCCACCCCCATACATCAATAACAAAAAAATATCTCACCCAGAGGCATTAGTCCATCAAAAATGTTCTACAACAGTTGAGTACAAAAATCAATTCTGAAGGGCAGTATATCACAGACCATAAATTATATGTGTCCAGTTGAGAGAGTGAGAGGGAACGAGCAGAGGGGAGATGGGAGTTCCTGCTGTAAGACCCAGTGGAGCGCCTACCCTAGGGGTGGGGGTGGAGCTTGGTCCACAGTTCTCTGCATGCCCTGTGAGAAGTAAAGGCACAAGATAGGGAATGGACATGTCAAGTTAGGGCTCTTGACTGCATGATGATTTTCCCTACCACTGAAAGAACTCCTTCCCTTACAGAAGTGTAAATAATGACTATTCTTTTCTTATAAGATCCTGACAAACTAAGGAATGATTCCACCAAAGCTTAACATAAAGAACCATTAAGATTTTAGGGCTTACTTACAGAGCACCGGTGCCTATAGAAGTGTGGTTGGCCCCAAGGTAGTTACAATGGAAACTCTTCCTCCAGTATGGATGATGGGTTCCCTACAGTCACATAGATAGAGTCCCCTTTTAAATAACTATCCCCCAAACCTATACATTCTGTCACCTCCCAAGACCCTGATGTCATATGCAATTAGGGAAAAATTGCATGCTAATGGCTAGGAAGAACAGCAGCTAGAATCTTAGGTAAGGGCCCAACGACCTTCCCCACTCTTTTTTTCTTCTTTTTTCTTTCTTTTTTTTTTTTAATAAGGGAGTGTCATCAGCCAACAAGCCAGATTATGACTAGATTTTTGCAAACAGGAGAACTAATCTAGTGAAAATGGAGTTTGCTTTGCTCACAGGTTAGTGCTGTATCACACCCACCCAGAAAGCCCTGCACCCATATTGGTCTTCAGATCCCTCTCATCCTGGCCAGCATTTGGCTTTTTCCTTGCTTCTAGATGGACACCAAAGAAGACCACTGACTAACTACTACTCACAACCCTATATGCTCCTCATCGGGACCCAGATTTTAATTACCGGACATTACAGAATCACAGATGATGAATGACCACAATGGCTTCCCATGGAGAACTACCACAGTGTCCTTAGCACATGTCCCAAGCTCAACCTGATTTTCCAGAGACTCATGGGGACCCTCTTTCACACCATAATGCTTTCTAAGCATTGAGAACACCTTACTTTGCTGGCCCATTCCATCAGAGGTCCTCTGCTCAGGTTTCTGAATCCTACCTAGCAGGGTACCACAAATAACAACTCAGCCCTTAAAAGATGCCATGCCCTTGAAATCTGGTCCTGCCAACCTCCTACCATTACATATCCTGCCTTTGGGCTAGCTTCCTCTGCTGCAGCCCCACTTGATGGTGCTGAGTCTGGTGGAGGAGATGTCAACTCTAAGAGGCAGAGCATGATACTCCCTGCATCAAATTCTCACCCAGCCCCTTGAGGAGGTCACAGGTTGATGCCCAGGCATGATTAGAACCCTGTTGTGGTAGCCTGAGTTTTTCTGTTGTTTCCCCTTTCTTAGGGAAGGGAATTTGGGGGACACCATTAGCCTATTTCCAACTAAGGGTTAGGGAATCCCATCTACAGCATCTAACCCTTTGTGTAAAGATTTCCTGCTTCCCCTAAGTGACCACTCCTCTCTTGCTCAAGGCTGCTGATATGTTTACCAGAACCCAGTGATCGGTTGAATGCAATGGAACCTGCTTGCTAGAATGTGGGCTCTCTTTCATTTTTAACCTACACGGCTAGGTGGGGACTCCTGGCTTTATGTAGGATGGAAAGAGGAAATCACAGGTATGGACGAAGGCCCATCATGTACCTTGCTTATAGAGAAGTTATCACAGGTCTTTTAACCTTGTCCAACTCATTCTAACTATGTGGTCCAAGACCAACACACTTGTGTGTCTCCTCTCATGGCCTCATAGCCAATCCAAGAGTTTGGCTTCCTTCTTATCTTCTCTGATAATGTCACTCTTTGCTATGCATGTTCCCTAGAGCCTATCCTAGTTTATGTAACTGTAGCTAGACAGTGTAAAGAGAGTCATCAGGGCCCAGGTTGGTGCTAGACACTGATACCCTGCAGAGGACGAGACCCACACTTGTCCCTAGGAGGTTGAGTTAGCAGAGGGGCCACATGCTCTGTGCAGCTTTCTTGTATGACAAGCGTGTCTCTCATTTTAGTTCTCCATTTACTTATTGGGTCAATATTTATTAAGTACCATTACATGCTGGGCTAGTTTTCAAGGATGAAGCAGTAAGTGAGCTCCAGGTTAACTCAACTGCTTTCCAGGGAGCCTATGTCCCTTCCCCCCTCCTCAAAGACCATATGCTCACACTCCACCAGATGAGCATCTTCTAAACCTAGTAAGCCAGCATCCCTCCAGGCCACATATAAGCAGTGATAGTTAATCCTGACTGCCAATTTGACAAATCTAGAATCACCTAAAAGACAAACTTCTGCGAGTATCTTTAAGTGAACTTCTGGACTGATTTACCTGAGTTAGTAAGACCTATCTTATGTGTGAAAGGTATCTTTCCATAGCCTCGAGTCCTGGACCAAATAAAGGAGAGAAGGTAAGTGACTGTGCTCTCAAACTATGAGCCAAATTAACCCCTCCTTCCTTTAGTTATTTCTGCCAGCTATTTTATCATAGCGATCAGAAAAGCAACTGATATATAGGCTGAGCCTTTTTCACGTCTTTGGACCCTCCTCCCCCAAACTTCCTTGCTTGGCAAACTTCAAATCACTCTTCCCTCAAAACCACCTTCCTGTATACCATCAGGGATACCCTGAGGGAAACATGCTTAAACATTGCCATGTTGTTTAGTTTTTAGTAATAAGCCCTCCTCCTTGCAGTGCCTAGGCCAAGTTTTGAGCTATTTTTGTCTTCCAATAGTCAGCTCAGTGCTCTGTAATCAGGACTCCTATCCACACTTTACTGTTGGATTAAATGATCTCCTGTGCACCCAGACCTCTGTCTTCCTACCTCCTCCGCTCTGACATAAATGTGCAAATTTAGTATGTAAATGAAGCAGTGAGCTATTTTAAGAGAGAATGAGTGAAAGAAAGAAAGAAAGAATGAATGAATCTGTGTATTCAAGGGAGGTGTGTAAAGAAGGGACGTTGGAAGATAAAGAGAAAAAATTTCTGAGTCCACTCTGGGACCAGGGATGGAGGTGGTTGGGATCATTTTCTTCCAGGCTGGACTGGTTAGCTTTTCTTAAGTTGACACATATTGGAGTCACCTGGGAGTAGAGAACCCAAGTGAAGAATTGTCTTCATCAGATTGTCCTGAGGGCAAATGTTTGGGGAACTGATGTGTGCATGGACCCATTCCTGGGCAGGATATTTGGGGAAAGCTGGCTGAACAAGCCATGGAGAACAACTCAGTAAGCAGCATTCCTCTGTGGCCTCTGCAACAGCTCCTGCCTCCCAGTTCCTGCCTTAGCTTCCCTCGCTGAGAGACTGATCAGCACATGTACAGCAAATAAAATAAATCTCCTCCCAAGTTGCTTTTGGTCATGATAGTTATTACATCAAAATAAAGAAAGCCAAGGACACAGGCATTGGGTATCCAAAGACCTCAGCCTGCAGACACAGAGGATTTCAGATTCTGTGGACTTCTTATCTGCTGAAGAACCAAAGCCACCCAGAGAGTATTGGTCTACCTGCCCCGACCCCTCTCTTCTGTCAGAAATTAGAGCTTCTTTGAACTTCTTCTAGAATCCTTCCCAAAGCTCTGAGTGTCTAGGCCTAGGAGACCTTGAAAAGTCTTAATTGATTAAACGAACAAGTGAGTGATTAAGGAATAAAATTAAGCTGAAACAGTTGACAAAGTAAAATTATGGCTATGTCAGGTAATCATAGAGGAAGATTAATGTTCTCACATCTATGGAGCCCCCAGTACTTCAGAAATGACTCAAGCCACAGAAAGCCACCAAAGCTCTTATTTGAATGGCTATGAGATCTGAAGTTGTAAGCATCCCCCAGATGCACAAAGTCAAGTCCATTCATCCATTTATTGAACTTCTATTTAATGAGGAGCTCCTGGGCCCAGGAATTCTTTGTCTACGTGGGACATACCAGAGATCGAAGCACACAGATCCCTTCCGGGGCTCCCATTCCAGCTGGAGCAAGCAGACAAAAGCAATAGATACAACACATCTGCAACGCTCATAGCAAGGAGAAGGTGATAAGTAGAAGCGAGAAAGCACAGCAAAGTTGGAGGCTGGAGGTCTACATGCTGCAATGTAGGCGTTGTGAAAAGAGCAGACCACATCGGAAAGAGATGACTTAAAAACTAACACATTTTATTCTTTGGAAGTGTCACACATTTATATAGGTCATAACCAGTTACCACTATCTCCCTCCAGCTCCCCTTAGTGACCCCACCCCATCTTCCTCTCAACTTCCTTTGAATCATTATTAACCACCCCCTGAGTTCAGTTAGTGCTGCCCATAAGCATATGGACGTGGGCCATTCCCGGGGGTGTGAGCATCCTGACATGGCCATATTTGTCTACACAGTGACTCTTTCCTTCTGAGCAGCTATCAACTGCCAATAGCTCCGTCCTGCCCCACCCATGCTGGACTCTCGATTGGCTTTACCTTGCGCAGGTCTTGTGCAGCTAAACACAGATGAACGGTTTCTGAAGGGAGCACGGATAGCTATAGACCCCACCGGTGCATCATGGATGCCAAGTCAGTGCATGGGATCTGCATTTCCAATATTTCACATCACTGTGCCTGCTACCATCACCACCTTCAGTCTCACTGTCACTGTCTTGATGCATCACCATCACTTGACACATGTCACCCTGTCACTACTTTCCTGATTACATCATCACTACCCTTACCACATTTCTTATGTTTCTATATCTCAGGACTTTGTTTCTTCTGGGTAACTAGTTGTAGAGGGAAAGCTGGGAGAGTTCATGACTGTCATTGTCACAGGCAATACCATCCTGTGTATTGCTTTTTGGGACTTCCAGTCCAAAAGACAAATGCTGCTTCTGAACTGAATGCTACTCAGTTCCTGGGAGAAGACAGGAGACTCTGGGGAAAAAAGATAGTCTATTACTTAGAGCAAAACAGTGACCAGGGTATCCATGTTGGCACAGGATCTCCCAGACACAATTCCCCCAGGGTAGTAGAATGCGGGCTGAATTGCCCTTGGTAGATGATGTAAGAAAGAAGAGTGGGTACCTCAGGCACCTCTAGCTTTTATTGTGGGCTACAGTCTCACCTGACCTTTGCCCTGAAGTGGCACGGTTCTCCAATTGTACCTCTAACCAGTCAGTTGACAAACTTACTTGTGGGGCCTGAAGAGCTCTGGCCCTTCTAAGGTTATTCGCAGCACAAAAAAAGAAGAGTCTGAAACAAAGACAGTTGGGGACCCCTGCTTATAAGATACAGAAACGTGAGGACACTAAAGAGCCCACAGGAGATGGAAGAGAATTAAGAATCCAGGATGACAGCTGACATTTGTTATTTGTTTGCTCTTGTTTTGTCTTTTCCAAATTCTGGGATGGCTGAGAACCCAGGCCGTTACTTAGGGACTGCCAGGCTCCTGATTCATCTGAGAAGATGTTCAGATGCAGGCCTGACCATGGTGTCGGTTTTCCACTCCCAGTGCAATCACTTGGGGCAATTTGCATAGCCTATTTCCTTACTCCTGAAACTGGGATAGTGATGCCATCTATTTTAGGATGTTCTTGAGAGAATCAAATTATGTCTCAGCAATGCTTAGCGTAATGGCTGCACACACAAAGGCTCTGTCCACGGTGCAGATGGTGGCACTGGCTCCTCTTATTGTCCACACAGGAGCCTGTTGTCATGTACTCAATGAACCTGTGTTCTTCTCCCTAGCAAAATAGCAATATAATAATGACTTTATACAAAGGAAAGCATCAGTCATAAGAAACCAGCAGGAGGCTGACGACTCAGGCAAATTGTGACCTGACAGTTTGATGACATAGGTAGGAGATAGGCTTTTTATGTGGACAGTTAATGATTCCTTTGAGTCTTTCTCTGATTCTGCATTTAATGTCCCTAGATTTGTTTACATGGTTTTTTTTTAAAACAAAAAACAAAAAACAGTCACTGTCAAAAAAACAAATCTTGTTTCTAGAAAACTTTTAAACCTCAGAATTGAGTTCTGGGCATTTGCTGATCTTTATGTATTGCATTGATAATATAGCCACTGAAGATTAAATATGTCTCATACATCCCAGAGAAACATTTATTTTTGTAAACTGTGTAATCCAGAAAACCTAAGAAGATGGAGATCCCATGTGTGTAAAGAGTTTAACCACTCAAAAATCGAAGTATCTCCTATGTATCTGTTTTGTGCCAGGTGGGGCAGATAGCTATAGGTTCTCCATTCCTGAAAGAGAGGTGGGAGGGAATGGGAGTGGGATAGGGAGTGAGAGGGAGAGGGGGAGGGGGTCATAAGTAGATGGTCTTGATGTGTTTTCAGTTGCTATACCAAATACCTGAGACGGGGTAACCTGTGTTTATTTGTCTCATAGTTATAGGCAACGGAATCTACAAGAGCAGAGCACTGGTCTCTGCTTAGCATCTGAAGAGTTTCCTTGTTACATCATAGCATGGCGGAGGGAATCATGGTGAGACTATAGGGCCGTGACAGGAGCCTGGCTTGCGCAGTCTTATCTAACCTCAGTTGCCATCCAAGGGCCCCAGTTCTACATACAATTAGGATACGAACTTAGGAATCAAGTTTCTAAGTTTTTCCACCCATTGCAGAGAACCTGGGTGGAATCCTGAGGAGGGTAGAGGCGTGGCATAACCTTGGAGAGTGGAGTAGACTAGGAGGAATATAAAGGACTCAGGTTTGACAGTCACTCTGGATTTCAGGTCTGAGTGTATGTTCCTTGGTGACTTTGGACAGGTTTCTGAAATCTTAACTTCTCTAGGGATTTTTCTTTTGCTGAAAAATATGTTAGATTTTAAAATACGTAAATTTTAAAATATGACCTGCCCTTCCAGCCCATATGAGGACCGATGCCTAAGATGTTCCATGTGCTTAGTAAGCTAGAGAAGCTAGGAAGGACCTTCAAGTAAACCACGCTCTAGCACCTTAGCTGAGGTCTTCAGGAAGCAGACTCCTGGAAAGAATTTACCATGGGTGCTGGGGGAGGGGTGGTGGGGACACCAGAAGAGTTCTCAGGTATTACAGAAGGTAGGACTGGGCTGAGGGAGAAGCTGGGCCAGGGTGTTCTCTAAAGGTAGGTGGCCTTCATCGGTGTTCTCAATGGAGGTGCATGGTCTGGGTCTTGTGTCACCTCATCAACAAGTCACATGGCTTGGAGAGGGTTGTATATCAGCAAGTCCCCTTGGCAGAGGTTAGGCCCAGAAGAGGGATTTCCCAGAGAAGGGAGAATACGGATTGTATCGGTTACCTTTCTTTATCTGTAATAAAACACCAGGACCAAGGTAGCTTATCAAAGGAAAAGTTTATTTTGGACTTGCCATTCCAGAGGAATAAGAGTCGATGACATCAGAGCTGGGGAAGTGAGGTGGGGCAGTGACCACCAGGCATTAGGCATCTCAGTGGTCTGAGCTGCAGCAGGTAAGAGCCCGCATCTCCAACCGCAAACAGAAAACGGACAGAGCAAACACAAAAGGGCATGAGGAGGTTAAAACCTCCCAGTGACATACTTCCCCCAGGAAGGCCACACCTCTGAAGCCTCCCAAACAGCCATCCCTTCAGGAACTAAGTGTTCAAAACCCTGATTCTAGAGGATGTCTCACATATCACAAGCATCTCGACCCTGAGGGGATCTGGGTGGCTCACTCCGGGACATAGAGCCAGTGGGACGAGGGCTGCTATCTTTTGAGGCCCAGGCCAGACTTCTAGAGCCTGTGAGGTTGGTTTCCCTCTATTCTGCCTCATCTGAGAATCCATTAGGAGCTGGAACTCCTGGAAACACTGCCACCTTCCTCCTAGCTAGTTTTACTTTTACCTGTATCCGTTCTCATTTTGTGAGCAAAGTGGTGGTGTGTTAAATGGGCAAGTGGTTCTCACAGAGAGCTATGGAACCTATAAACCCTATGAAAATGTATCAGTAGCTCAAGCAAGAGGCCCTGTTTGCAGGGATGGGGGCTGTTGGCCTCACCTAGTGGTTAAATCAGAGGCCTGCAGTTTAACAGTGTTTGGGGCCTGAGCTGAGCCGAATTCCACAAGACCCTGTATTAGAACTTCTGCGCAGTTCACTGGTTCCCTTTGAGCACACATCCTTTTTCTTGTTTTTCTCTCTCCAGTTGACATTTAGAAATTTAAACTCCTTCCTCCTCTTGGCTCAGAAGGCTTCCAGGCTCCAATATAGCCTGCTCAGATAGGTCACCTTCAAGGACACAAAGGAAAGCCCGGGCGCTGTCATAATTAAACAGTCCAGTCTTCCTGAGGTTGTGCCGCTGTGTTTGGTCCCATTGATCAAAGGAGCAAGGGGAAATTTCTAGGAAAAAATGAGGCTATTGTTTAGCCATAATTTAATGGGTGGCAGAGTTGGAAGGGTTCTAGGCTTCCATTTAGCCTGAACTAGGATGCGTGCGTGATTTCTCTTTCTCAGAGGCACTCAATAGTTGACAGAGGTGGACTTGACAATCAAAGGCTGTTCTAACTGAACTAATGCTAGAATCTGCTCATAAGGGACTAAACTCAAGAGCTCTTTGCTGAAATACTCTTGAGGGTTAATGATACCTCTAAAATAAAGACATCTTCCCACCGGAACCTCACTGATGCTCTGACCCAGACCTGTGACTATGACACTAAGTGAGGGGATAGACACTGTCTCCTTTCACTGACTCATATTCATAACAACTGGCAGCTGAACTTCTGGGCTCCTGGAGAGGAACTCGGAGTGCATGCATGTGCGCACACACAGTATGCATATAGAGACATATGTTTATATACGTACACATGTATATGTACATGTGCATGCGTATATATGTGTATGTGTATATATACATATCTCTATATCTATATCTCTGTCTGTCTGTCTGTCTGTCTATCTATCTATCTACATGCACAGCCTGGCACTGAGCTTCCTATGTAGCTGAAATCCTTATTCTCTTGCTTTCATTTCCCATCAGTGCTAAGATTACAGGCATGCTACCATGTCCAATTTATGCAGTGCTGAATGAAGGTCAATCCCAGCACCCTTTGCATGCGAGGCGAGCAGTCTATCAATGAGATCACATCCCCAGCAGTGTACTTACTTACTTAGCTACAAGGATGCTCCTTGTAGGACATCAAATTTGGGAATAAATTAGATACCTTACAACAGGAAGTGTGTCAAGTGAATTGCGACCAATAAAGTCATGACAATATGCAGTCACGAAAACGGTATTGCAGAAGTATATTCCACAGAGGCAAAATGTGTGTCTGCATTACACCAAGCTACAAGCATTGTGCAGTAGAGTCCGATTTCATGAATATACATGTGTCTGGGTAAGTGTGTACCTGGTCTGGAGAGATTTCTCATATCCCCTTGAGATTGGTAGTGAGGACCACTCTTTGTTCCTTGGCTTCTTCCATATTTTATGTAATATCTACATATAGATATGTATCTTACACGATAGAGAAAGGGGTCCTTCAACAACATGCAGAGATGGAGGGAGTCTCCTGCCTGTGGAAGATAGCTCTTGACCCAGGATCAGCCAGTTTTCAGAACCCAGGCTCTCCGCAGCACCACCCTGGCTCCTGGGACCCACATTCATCTTTGTAGGTGAGAGAAGCAGTGTGGTACAACGACACAGAGGGGTCTGTGCCATCTAGCATGAATGAATGCCAGACTGTGTTCCTGGACTTCTCTGAAACTCTCCTCGGTGGTCCCTACACTTGGGTCCCATAGGAGCACTGGTGACTTGCAGAAGAGTGTCATAGTGGCTTTGTGACCTCAAACATTGCTCCTCAGTTAAGTTGCTGCCCCCTGGGGTCTGAGTTAAGACCCACGTTCTCTGCTAGGTTCCCAGAAGCTCCTACACTCACAAGATTCTAGGCACTGGGTGCCACGGACAGCTGGGTGTCCTTCTGAAGGCACACGTTTGCCTTTGCTCTAGGGTATGGAGCAGGGCAGGTGCCAGCAAGGCTGGGGAAGGTGATGACAGTGTTGGCTATCTGCAGATCTTGCTGTGGCTAAGGTTGCCTGGTTTGCAATTAGATGAGAAGCCTGGAGGCTGCGAGGTCATTTCCCTCAGCAAGTTATCATTTGGGCAGAATCGCAGGCTTGTCAGGCTCCGAGCTCTGCCTCTCTGTGTACCCGCCCACGCCTGTGTGTGTGTGTGTGTGTGTGTGTGTGTGTGTGTGTGTGTATCCACCCAGACCTGTCTCTCTGTCTGTGTGTGTGTGTGTGTGTGTGTGTGTATCCACCCAGACCTGCCTCTGTGTGTGTGTGTGTGTGTATCCACCCAGACCTGTCTCTGTGTGTGTGTATGTGTGTATGTGTGTATGTGTGTGTGTGTATCCACCCACACCTGTCTCTCTGTCTCTGTGTATGTGTGTGTGTGTATGTGTGTGTGTGTGTGTACCCACCCATGTTTGTGTGTGTACCCACCCACTCCTGTCTCTCTGTCTCTGTGTGTGTGTAAATACCAACCCATGTCTCTCTGTCTCTCTCTGTCTTTCTGTCTCTGTGTGTATGTGTGTACCCACTCATGCCTGTCTCTGTCTCTCTGTCTCTCTCTCTCCGTGTCTACCAACCCATGTCTCTCTGTGTGGATCTATGTGTACCTACCCACGCCTGTCTCTGTGTTTCTGTGTCTCTGTCTCTCTGTGTGTGTAAATACCAACCCATGTCTCTCTGTCTCTCTCTGTCTTTCTGTCTCTGTGTGTATGTGTGTACCCTCTCATGCCTGTCTCTGTCTCTCTGTCTCTTTCTCTGTGTGTGTGTGAATACCAACCCACGCCCCTCTCTCTCTGTCTCTCTCTGTGTCTCTCTGTGTGTGTATGTACATGTGTATGTACCTGCCTGCTTCCCCTTCTCTGTGTACCCACCTGTTCCCCTCTCCATGCCTGCCCCCTCTTCCCTCTGTGCCTTCTGCTCTTTCCTCACAGCTCTGAACTTGTACACAGACACACTACCTGCCTGCCTCCTTGGTAGACCCCTATCAAAGTCACCCCATGGTCACTGAGCAAGCTCTTGCTGTTGCGCACTGGTCTTTCCCTAAAGTCATTTTACCTGTGCCATAGATCCAGGGCCTTTCACCCACTTCCTCACTGCGGGTCACAGTTCGTAGTTATTCATTTCTATTTATGATTATGGCCACCCTTTTTTCCATCCAGGTATAAAAGCAGGCTTTTAAAAGTGAAATTGCAATTTACATTTTAATCTATGTCTCTGTGTGGGCAGGTCTGTGCATGCCATGGGCACATGTAGAGGTCAGAGGTCAAATTGCAGAAGCTGGTTCTCTGCTTTCATCACGTGTCTCAGACATCCTCAGGCTTGGCATTAAGCACCTTTCCCACTGAGCATCTCACCAACTCAAGAGCAAGCTCCGTCCTTCTTGTCTGTCCAACACATAATATGGCATGGGGAGGCTTTTGGTAGCAAGATGAGTGACTGGATATTTGTATGATTGACATGTGGCCGCCATTAGTAACTTTTAACCTGAAGCCTGTCGCTGACTCTCATCCTGGGCTGTGTGACCCTCTGCAAAGATGCGCAGATATTCTGAGATACCTTTCCCATCTCGCCAAGGTAGATGCCACCAGCGCATTTAACCTGGGACTGCAGTGAATTAAACGAGATGGAGGCACGTACCAGGAACAGAGTTGTTATTGTTCCCTCCTTCCAGGCTCTGCCAGCTGCAGCTGGAGGTCACTTTCGTTATGAAATCCCTCTATGCCCTTGTGGATCTCAGCCTCTCCTGTAAGTGTCTCTGGGCCTGGCAGGTAGAAGGGAAGGACGCTGGGAGCCCTTGCTGCTAGGGTAGCTCTTCAGCTGTGGAGGGAGGGAATACCTAGTTTAGAAGTTAACTTGATGCTTTAGAGAAAGGTGCCTTGAAAAACAAAATCAGTGCCAGCCAGTAGCCCCACAGAGAGGAGCCATGGGGACAACCTGCCTCACAGCAGCCAGAGTAGTATAAGAGATGCGGCACTGGGGTGGCCTCTCCTATCTTGGGGACTAGGCTTCCTGTGAGATGACCTTTGCATCATGAGATGTTCAAGGTTTCAATGTGGCATTAGCATGGGGAAGCCAATCCTTAAATACATGAGACTATGGAAATGGGATATGGGGACATGGGGACATGGGGATGGGTTTCTTGGCCCCATTAACTACTTGGTTGCTTATAAGTTTATGCCTGGTTCAGGACCTGTCTTGTGGTCACATAGCTAAGTGACTTGCAGGGGCTTCTGACACCAATGATTTTGTGAGCCATGCTACCTTGATGAATGGTCCTTACAGGTTCATGTATTTGGTCACTTGGTTCCTAGCTAGTGGCGCGTTTGAGGAAAGTTGCGAAAACCTTAGGAGTTAGAATGTTATTGGAGGAAGCATGACAACTGGGGTGGGTCTTGAAATTTTATAGCCTTGTCCCACTTCCTGTGCTCTTCCTCTCCTCCTCCTCCTCCTCCTCCTCCTCCTCCTCTTCCTCCCCCTTCTGTTTCCTATGTGATGGTGAAATATGATGATCCAGCTTCTTCTCCCATTGTCATGTCTTCCTCATGGACTCTATCCCTTTGGAACTGTAAGCCCAAATAAGCCCTTTCTCCCTTAAGTTGCTTTTGTCTGGGTGTTCTATCATACTAACAGAAAATAAGTTAGAATGCCATCTCTTCAGGCTTCTCTAAGCACTGGTTTTATATCACTTCCAAGTGCATGGCAGGACAGACACATGTACACCCAATATTAAGTCACCTAGTCACAAACACCTGGGTTTGGAATTCAAAGATGAGTCAGATTGCCTCCAAACCAGCAAGATGGTCTCTTATGTTTAAGCAACATGCTATATGACCTCAAAATCTCTACAATTCATCATGGCACATCTTTAGCTCACTGGTTATTTATTGAGCACCTGCTATGCATCATTCAACGTGATAAACGTGAGAAAAAGATAGGAAGATGTGATGCCTGTCCACATGGAACTTAGGCATATTAAGCGCGCGCGCACACACACACACACACACACACACACACACTGCCAGAAGAAGCTTCATTGTGGGGCAGTCTGTCTTAGCATATCATTGCTGTGAAGAGATGCCATGACCAAGACAACTCTTATAAAAGCTTACAGGTTCAAAGGTTCAGTCCACTATCATCAAGGCAGAAAACATGGCAACATGCAGGCAGACATGGTGCTAGGAGCTGAGAGTTCTACATCTAAAGGCAGTTAGGAGGAGACTGTCTTCCATAGGTAGTAGGTATCCAGGAGAAGGACCTCTTCCACAGTGATCAGATCTTGATCATAGGAACCCTCAAAACCCACCTATACAATGACACACTTTCTCTAACAAGGCTACACCTTCTCCAGTAAGGCCACACCTCCTAATAGTGGCAATTTCCATGGGCTAAGCACATTCAACCCGCCACACAGACCTTGGGCTGAAGCTCAGGCTGAGTAGGATGAAACTGGACAAGGAGAGAAGAGCCCTCTGGGAATGAGAGTAGATGACTAGAAAAAGAAGATTGCCTTCCTGTGTTTGGTCTACTATAGCAAAAGACCATAACTTGAGTACCTTATACACAACAGAAATTATTCCTCACAGTTCTGGAGACTCAGAAGTCCAAGATCAAAAGACTGCAGGATTCTAGGTTCCAGTGAGAGTCTTGATTCATTAACAATAACTTTCGTTGCATTGTTATATGGTAGGAGGAACAAGGTTGGCATCTGGGGTTTCTCTTATAAAGACATTGATTCCATCAATAACTCAATTGACTTCTGCTATGGTTTCACTATGCTTTTTCCAGCAAAAAAATGTATATTGAGCCTCAGTTCCTGAGCTGGTTAGCTTTTGTCAAATTGATGCAATCTAAAATCAACGAGGAAGAAGGAGCCACAATTAAGTAATTGCCTAGGTCAGATTGTTCTGTGGTCATGTATGTGAGATATTGTTTTGAGAAATGATTGATGTGGGCATCTCAACCCACTGTGGGTAAACCATCCCTAGGCAGTGAATTTGGGCTATGTACTATGAAAGCTAAGCAGGACCAAGAGAGTGAGCCAGTAAGAAGCATGCTAAATGATTTTAAAAGCCTATGTCATTATGTTTGCTCTCTCTGCCTTGTGCTTACAGATCAGATGTACGCTGTCTGCTATTGCCCCAGTACCATACCTGCCTTCCTGTTGCTATGCTTCCAACCAGGATGGTTATAGACTCACCCTCTGAATCTGTAAGCTCCAATAAACTTGTTCTTTTATAAATTGCCTTGGTTATGGTATCTTCATGGCAATAGAAAAGTATCCAAGACAGTGGCTATTTCTTCTTGTTCTGTCTCTGTCACATATTTTCATTTTCCATGCTTCTTTTTTCTTTTACAAGGCAAAACAGCCTCAGGTTCCCAGCAGACAGCCTCCAGACTTTGCACTTTTAGGATCCACAAGTAAGAACCAAAAATAAGTTTTTCTTTGTAAATTGCCTCTTTATGGTCCATCAACCCCAAAGGTAAGAATATCACTACCAGATAGCATTTGAGACTCAAAGCTATTACTTCTCATTTTTGTATAATCTACTTACCTGAGGTTTCTACAAATGTATTTTAAAGTGTGTTAATCTATAACTTTCTTTGTTTTCCCTAATTGGAAGGACTTCCTAACATTTCTATCTCACAGGATGTACAGTTTGGAGGATTTCACCTTCCCTTTGAGATAAGAGCATGTCTTCATTGTTAAAAAAATTCCGTAGACAGGGAAAACACAACTGTTCAATTTGATTGAGACCAAGGGCATAGACTGATGTTTTGTAGGTTAGGATGCTTGCCTCCTTCATCTGCTACCTTTTCTTCTTTGGGCCATGCTGCTTTTGGTTATTTTTACTTAGATGTAATATTCTTATTATGTGTTGCATGTAAATGCTGTTTCAGACACAGAGGTGACAGAGAGAAACAGAGAAGAAGGAGGAGGAGGAGGAAGAGGAAGAGGAGGAGAGGAAAACCCCACATGCATGAAATGTAATACTTGGCAATAAGGTGTGTGTGTGTGTGTGGTTATTAGATTGGCTTACATGATAAGGCCTTGATAGTCCAACAACATACCAGAGAGGCCAAGACTCTGGTAGTTCAGTTCACAGGGTGCTACTTTCTTAGTGGTTCCAAGCTAGGGCTTGCTACAGTAGGCCAATTAATCCTGCTCAAAATTGCCTTGGCTGCTGGAGCTGCTCACGTACCTTGTCACTGCCCCAATGTCAGGGTTCCCAAGTAAAAGACACACACACACACACACACACACACACACACACACACACACAGCCTTCTATTTTAATATATCTTAAACAGCTCAATGGCTGGGCCACTCCCAAACTTCCACGTGGCTAACGCCTCCCCTCCAATATTATTACTAAAATCTATATTTTAGTAAGTTGTTGCCCTAGACCCAATCAGTGGCCCTCGGGACCACTCTATCTTGACTCTATCTTGACATGTTAGCTATCTCTCTGTCCTGCACTTCTTAGGCCTGGTCTTCCCCCAGCCCCATAGTAGTTCTACATCATTTTTCCTCCCTTGCTCCCCTTGCCCAAGAATCCTAAAGTCCTCCCTCTGTCTCCCTGCCCAGCCATTGGCTACTGGCAACTTTATTTACCAATCAAAGCCAACTGGGGGCAGGAACCCTCAGTGTCTTCCATGTGGATTCTTGTGCAATTTTGGGAACCCAATTAACATTATACAAGCATTAAATCAAATCCACAACAAGGGCTGAATGCTTTGAGGATTCTAGGAGAACCAATGTTCTTCAGTCTACAGGTAAATCCCAGAGAAGCTGGTTATACTATTGTCAAAGGACCTGCAGCAACAGACGAGCTTCCTAGCAAGAGTGAAGGCAAGCAGGCAAAAATGAAGTGTTCCTATTCCGTGCCCTTGTATCTGGGCTGCCACCAGAGGGTGCTGCCCACAGTTAGGGTGGGTCTTCGACTTAAATTAACCCAATCATGAAAATCCCTCACAGTTTGTGCCCTAATCAATTCTAGATCCAGTCAAGTTGACAACCAAGATTAGCCACCACAAATATTTTCTACAGTTTGAATCTAATGGAGATTTTGTCTTGATTTTTGAATGTTTTCAAAATTCCATTTTGTCTGAAGTTTTGGAAAACAGATTTGTTGGGTAGATGGTTTGCATATGCTTGGCCAGGGAGTGGTGCGATTAGAAAGTGTGGCCTTGTTGGAGTAGGTGTGTCACTGGGGTAGGGGGGTGGGCTTGGAGATCCTCCTTCTAGCTGCCTAAGGATGCTCAGTCTGTTTCTGGCTTCCTTCAGGGGAAGATATAGAACTCAGTTCCTTCTGCACCATGCCTGCCTGGATGCTGCCATACTCCTGCTTAGATGATAATGGACTGAACCTCTCTGAACCTGTAAGCCAGCCCCAGTGAAGTGTTGTCCTTTATGAAACTTGCATTGATCATGGTGTCTGTTCACAGCAATAAAACCCTAACTAAGACAGTAGATGATTCTAGGATATCAGTTTCCCAGTCACTTGAGATGTGCTCCCATTGCTCTTAGCATTCAGTTTCCAGTGAAAAATATGCTGTCACCCAGGTCTGTTTTTCTACTGTGCTATGTTCCTTTCTCTCTGGTTGTGTTTCAAGATTTTCTCTTTATTGATGACTTTAAATAGGTTGATTTGAATACCACTGGGTCTAGATTTCTTTTTGTTTCTTGTGCTTGTGGCTTATTGATATGTTCCTAAATCTTGTGCTTGTGGGTGTCTTTTTTTAATCAAACTTGAAAATATTTGGATGCTTAAGTCTTCGTCATACGTTTGCTGTCTCCTACCTTCAGACATTCCAGGTCCATGTGCATTTGGCCCCTTGGCATTGTTGCACAGGTCACTGGTACTCAGAATTGTTAAGTGTTTGTCTTACTTAATTTTCCGTTGCTGTGACAAGCATCCTGACCAAGACAACATGTTTTTTTAAAGGGAGTATTTAATTAGGCTTTCACGATTCAGAGGTTTAGTGTCCACGGTGGCAAAACAAAGCATGGCGTCAGGAACAGTGGAGACTGACATATTGATCCACAAGAAGTAGGCAGAGAGAGAGGCATACCGAGATGATGTTACCTCAAAGCCCATCTTTGTGATCTACCTCCCCCAACAAGGCCACACTTCTTAATCCTTCCCGAGCAGTTCTACCAACTGGGGATCAAGTATTCAAATATAGGAGTCTACGGAGGCCATTCTCATTTCTTCAAACCAGTGTATGTGAACATGTGTGTGTGTGCCCGTGTGTGCATGTGCATGTGTATGTGTGTGCGTGCGTGTGTGTGTGTGTGTGTGTGTGTGTGTGTGTTTGTGTTTGTAGATAAATAACGACTCGCAAAAATCAGTTCTCTTCTTCCATCCTGTGGGTTCCAGGGATTGAATATATCACCAGGCTTAGAGGCAAATGCCTTTATTCAGCAAGCCATCTTGCTGGCCCTGTCCCTCTTAAAATTTCTTTCATGTCCATGTCTCTACTCTGTTATTGAAATAAGACAGGCCTGAATTTTGTTTCCTATTCACTTTATTGATTTTAGCCCAGCTCTGTTCCTAATTGGATATGTAATCTTGGACAAATTACCATCTTTCTCCAAGTCTCCTTTTGTGATAGGAGAATTTAGTGTTACAAAAGCCACCATTATGAAAATACCAGACTAGGTGGGCTCATGCTCCTGTGTCTTCTTATATATCTTTTAGGTTGCAAAGTCCAGGACCAATGTGTGGCTGGATTGGTTTCTCCCGAGACTGGTCTCCTTGGCTTGCAGCAGCGTCTTCTCTCTGGGTCCTTACCTGGCCTTTTCTCTGTGTATATATCCTCTGCCTCTTCCTTCTAAGGATACAGTCCTGGAGGTTACTAACTTGCATTCCCTTGTTTAACTCCCTCTTTAAAGGTCCTATCTCTGTATGTCTCTCCTAAAAATGGGGTTTAGGGGTTTATCTGAATGTGTATGGAATTCAAACCCAGGATAGAAAGGTATGTGCCCTAAGTTAGTTGTTCTCAACCACCCAAGTCAGCTGGGGGTGGGGAAGGCTGTCACTGGACCTTCCCTCAGAGTTTCAAAAATTTCAGCTCTCGTTTGGGCCTTGGTCTTTTGTGTTTCTGATGAATTATAGGTTGGTGTTTCTACCATATCGTATAAGTTACATGCATAGATCTTTAAGGTAACTATGAGCTGAACAAAGACAAATAAGAAAAGAAAAGAAAAGAAAAAAAGTTCTAGTAATGGTGGACATGGGGCCTGAACTGGTCATCTTCTGTACCCAGGCAAGGCCTCAAGCAAGGGACACCAAACCAGCCACAAAACCTTCCAGCTACAGATTATCCTGCCTGCAAAATGTGCTAGTACTGGAGCCTAGCAGAATCGTCACCAGAGAGACCAGAGAGACTCCATCCAGCAACTGATGGGAGCAGATGCAATGTCCCACAGACAAGCATTAGGCTGAGCTCAGGGAGTCCAGTGAAGGAGGGGGGGGTCAGGGACGCATCAGAATTTGGTTCATAGAATGAACTCACTGGGACTCCTGGGAAGTTGCAAGATCAGAGGGCCTGGAGGGGTCTGACCTGGGTCCTCTGCATATATTTTATGTCTGAAGAGCTTGATGTTCTCATGAAAATTCTGTTGGTGAGAGCAGGGACTGTTCCTGACTCTTTTGCCTACTTGTAGGATGCTTTTCCTCCTGGTGGGTTGCCTTGTCCAGCCTTGATGTGATGTATGTGCCTGGTCTTATTGTAGCATGTTATGCCATGTTTGGTTGATGTCCCTGGGAGGCCTGCTCTTCTCTAAGGCATGGGGAGAGAGGCTGAGGAGAGGGAAGGGAAACTGAGATTGGGATGTAATAAGTGAGAGAAGAATAAAAATAAAATAAAATGAACACCTAACTGTGAGTTTTGAGGGGACAGGATGCAACTAAAACTTTTCAAGATGATTTTATATAAAAACTCTCATTAAAAAAAAAAAAAAAGAAGGTAGAGAGCCAGAGAGAAAGCTCAGCAGGTAGAAGTGCCTGTCACATTAGTCTGATGACATGAGTTTGATTCCCAAGGCCCAGGGTAGAAAGAAAGCACCAACTCAAAAGCTGTTCTCTAACTTCCACACATATCTGTGGCACAGATGTGTGCAAACACAAACATGCATATTACCTACAATAACAGATACACTAAAGGCTGAAGGAAGAGGGACAGAGGAAACAACGGAAGGAAGAAAGGAGGGAAGGAAGGAAGGAATTGATGAAGGAGAGAGGGGGAAGGGGGGAGGGAAGAAAAAGAGGGAGGAAATAAGGGAAGAAGGGAGGAAGGGAGGAGGAAGGAAAGCAAGCAAGGAAGGAAGGAGGGAGGGAATGAGGCAGGGAAGGAAGGAAGGAGGGGGGGAAGGCAGGAAGGAGCAAAGGAAGAGTGGGTGAGCAAGTTGGAGTGGTGGGACATGTCCATGGCCCTTGGGCAAAGGTGACAGGTCTGAAGCAGGAGGATGTGTTGAGTTCAAGGTCAGCCTCCAAACTGCAGGAAGACCCTGTCTGGAAAGCAAACACGCCACAGGAGAAAGCAGCAAGTCTTAAATGTGGAGTCTTAGGACCCACACCACTGGGTAAATGCGCATGGGCGTGCCTCCCCCAGCCAGGATCTCAGCACTCACACTCGTGTGATAGAAAGCTCCATCCGAACCATGTGGCAGCCAGTCTGCCCAGAGCGGAGGTAGGGCTGCTCTCCTGACTCCTTGCAGAGCCTTTACAAACATTCACAGGGCAGAAACTCCTTGATTCTGACTTTGGATAATTCCTCACCATTTATACACTATGTTCTTTCAAAATCTGTTCCCTCCAACACTATGTTCACACTCCCACACACACACACATTTGTGGTTAAAAATACACACACACACACACACACACACACACACACTTTAACCTGTGTGACACAGTGTGCTACATAAAGGAACCATTTCTTTCAGACCTTTAATCCCCCCCGAGAGCGAAAGTAGTATTTGCTGAAATAAAAGTACACCTTGGCCGAAACATGATGCTAATCCTCTTAGTTTTAATGGTTTGGAAATGGTCGGAATAAGAAGGTAAACATTGTAGCTGGTTGATAGGGAAGGAAGTCAATTGTCCATGGAGCCAGCGCTGTGTGCCACACTGTACAAGGGAGCTTTATTTTGGTAAACCTCTAAACACAGTCTCTCGCCATCTCAGTCTCCACACCTGAAAAGTGATCTGCTTGCACTGTGAAGTCGCCAAGTGTTTGATTCCATTACCCCCAAAGCAAGCAGTGCCCATTTCAAATTGACGTCAAACAAATCCTGCCGATAACTGGTGTCATATCAGAGCCTTATCGGACTCTTTTTTTATTGAAAATAGTCAGATATAATGAGGTGCTTCACATTTAAAAGTCTTAAATCTTTGAAAGCTCTGGGCAGAGATGGTTTTGATATTGACTTATTAAACTTGCACTGGGAGAATGAGGGAGTGGGAGTGGTGGAATGAGGTAAAGGCAAGGGGCAGGGTGGGGCTTGTCTGGCTGCCTGCTGCAAGCCCATACTGGCCTGTTATCATGGAGACCGGGTGTTTGCTGATAGCTAGTTTTGCAGACATCTTTCAGGAGGACTCTGAAAGGGAGAGTCTTACCTCTTGGGGATTGTCTTGCCATGTTCATACGACCTTAGCCTTAGAAGAAACATGACAATCCTGGTGACTGGGAGCTTCCGGTAACTCTACATGCACTGAAGTTGAGCAAAGGTGGAAGAGGACCTCTGAACTCTGAACTCTGACCCATAGGTACATGAGGAAAACCCTTTAGATACAGAAACAGGGCCTTCATAGGGAAAAGTACTGGGTCCAAGAAAACAGCCTCAACTCAGGTCATTTTCTGTCATTCTATCATGTATCTCCTGGGTCAGGAATGGTCACAGTTCTGCAAATGAGGCTACAGGGGCTGAAACAAATGGCTAGACTTAGAACAGATGAGTGACTTTCCCAATGTCATTTCTAGCCAGTCTTGTCACTGTCACTGAGGACACCACGGGACACATAGAGATCTGTGTTGATGGGATCATGGATTCTGATGTAACTCAAGACTGCAAAGGTCTTCTGTCGAGGTCCCAGTGTGGAGTTCTTCCAGGGGGCTCCCATATATCAGAAGCATCCTCTTCTTTCTTTCCTTTTTTTTATTTTAGCAGAAACAAGGCTCCCTATTTATTGTTTTTATTCATCCCTTGAGAACTCCATACTTGTATACGATGTAGTTTGATCATGTCTACCTCCTACTATCCTTCCAACTCCTTCTAGACACCCACCCATGCCCCTCCCAACTTCATGTCATCTCTTCATTGTCTACTGAATCCAGTCAGTGCTGTCTATATGGGCATGAGTATAGGGCCAAATGCTGAGCATGGGCGATCTATGAGGACCACTTTCCTGAAGAACACGATTGCTGATGAACTTCAGTCTTTCCAATACCCTTGGGAGGTCGGTAACGGCATTAGTGTATTCATCTAAAGAGACACTGAGGCTTAGAAAGATTGACTTGTTCAGGTCTCATGCTGAGAGAGAGAGAGAGAGAGAGAGAGAGAGAGAGATATCCCTGTATGCTGTCCTTGCCAACATGACAAGAATGCCCATTTGATTGCCACCCAGGGATGTTTTTGGTATCTATCTATCTATCTATCTATCTATCTATCTATCTATCTATCTATCCGTCTATCTATCTATCAATACAATCTTGGGATGTAGCCTCAGATTGTCAATGGTAATCCTCCTGACTCAGCCTCTTGAGTGCTAGGATCATAGGTTTGTGCTGTCACCCCTGCTTACCAAAGTACATTTCTAGGGAGCCTCCAGATACCCTGGTGCTCAATGGTCTCCCCAGATTTTCTTCACTTAAAATAAAAGCCCCCTCTAGCATGCAGGTTCAGGGAGATATGGGGCCTATGTCCACAATTCCACAGGGGATTCTCCTTCTAGGCAGTAAGAGGGCCAAGGAGACCATTTCCCTACCTGATCAATAACCCTGTTATTGACTTGGAGCTCCCGAAGGACAGCTTTATAACTTTATCGAGCACTGTATGTGGGGGCAATTATAGGGATAATGGGAACCATCGACAAATGGAGGCTCTGCATGCAAATTAACATCTGCTCCAAACTAGAGAAGAGCTATCCTCTAGTGTCAGGATTTGTGAAGCAGGAAATGCCCCAAAGATGAAGCCTATGATTGATGTCAGGTACCAACCTGGGCTTCAGTTCCAGCCTTACAAGCTGGCCTTGCCATTAGCACACAAATGACATGGCTCCCTGTGACCTGGACTGCCCACTTTTCATGCCTCTCTGTGCGGATTGCCTACTGCCTGTGGCAATTGCTTTCATTGTGAGTCTTCCTGGGTTGAGAGTGGGCTACCACAGGCATAGCCCTGCTCCATGTCCTGGAGGACAGTGTGCATCCCAAAGTCACCTGGCACTCCTCCAAGGGGAAGCAAGCAGTGGGAAGGGCACTGAAACCAAGTAGGACTCCGGGCTCTGACTGGGTTCCACTAAGCTTTGTGGCTCCAGGGAAGGTTCTTCAGCTCCTCCAGCACTGCTGTCCTCCCAGAAAATGGGGCTATAATTCTCTTTGCATCGAGGTCTAATACTTAGACTCTAATAATTAGAGAATCTTTGTGAAGATTAGATGAGGCAGCATCTTTGGGTTTTCGAAAGGTTAACAGGGGACAGGAGAGATGGCTCAGTCAATAAGAGCTTACCATGCAAGCATGAGGACTCAAGTTCAATTCTCTAGAGCCCGTGTGAAAACAAACAAACAAACAAACACCAGTGTTGAAAGACAAACCAAGCCAGGCAACACTAATCCAGTGCTGGGGAGACAGAGACAGTAGGATCCCTGGGACCAGCTGAATCTTTTAGCTTCAGTAAAAGACCCTGTCTCAAAAAATACGGCAGAGAGTGATTGAAGAAGTTACCTGATGTCAACCTATGGTCTTCAATATACATGTGCACACATGTAAATTTACACACATGTATACATCCATGAAGTCATGTGCACAAGCATACATACATCATGGTATAGTTGTTTGGCAACTCTCTAGCTCCTGTGTGCTAAGTATCATCAGAGAACAAGATGAGTGCCCCATCATCATTAATCACCAGTTATACATGTACTGTATCTTTTCTGTGAGGGACAAACACTGTGTGAAACAAATCTGAACCAAGCTTAGGTGAGACTTCACTGAGAAGTGATTTTTGAATGGAGACTGTACAAAGTAAAGAAGCCAGATGCACTAAAGGAGAGGGCACCACACACAAGGTATAGCCAGGGCGAAGGCCCTATGGTGGACATGAACCCAAGGAAGCCTAGAGTCTGTGTAGTCATTCCTAAAAGAGCTAAGGTGTTTGATGCGAGCATGGAAGTCCCTCCCTTCAGCTATTGAGACGATGGAGTCCAAAGAATTGGAATTCCCTAGGAATCTCCTGTGGGGACAGCCAAGACAATGACTGGTGGGGACACACCTTGACTGCAAATGCCCAGCTATGCATGCCTCTTGTTCTGTATTGTAACCTAAACCTCAAAGATAGGTTTGAAGTGTGTGTGTGTGTGTGTGTGTGTGTGTGTGTGTGTGTGTGTGTGTGTGTGCAAGCGTGCCTCTTCATTTGTTGCCAATGTGGTTGCATTGAATAGATCTCCTTTCTCGGCCTTTTGTTGTTATTCTCTGCTTCTCTTTAGTTAGCCCCGGAGGTTGGGTAGTTGAGCATAGCTTGCTATGGCTGCAGGGGCCCAGGCTTTGACTCTCACATCTCAGGACCATCTGAGTGTCAGAGGAAGAGGAATGTCTACATATCCACATGTTCCTTCACAGTTATGACTATATTTTTCTTAGTTATTCCCCACATTCACCACTATATTTGTCCCCGGGGGGACTCGAGAACCTGGAGGTGATCATGAACCACACATCCTCATTTGCAATGTGAATGGACAAAATCCAGGATGGTCACAGGAGCTCAAGTTGATTAGAAGTGTCTTTATGACTCCTGGAGAAGATAACCTCTTGTAGGAAGAAGCAGCTGAGCCAGGTGGACCAGGTCTAGTGAGCGCTGGCGACCAAGGCCTCTGGGCAGTAGGCTATCTTGAAAGACCCTGGGTAAGGGATTGGGAGAGCCTCTGTCAGTGTGAGACAGAGATGAAGGTTGGTAAAGAGATTGACTCCGGGGCTGTATGAGGTGATGAGGGTCAGGCAGCTTAAGTCATGCCTCTGAGGAGGAGTTTCTAAGCATATTACCTTCCTGCCCTGCATAATCAGCGGAATGGAAGGCATTCATGCAAAGCTCTAAAGTCAGGGAGATTGAGTCTCTGGCTATTCACACATTCTATACCAGAAGCTCCTGATATGCAAACTAGGGTCCTCATGAGCCTGCACGACCCTGCAAGATCCCCACTGAAGGTATTGTCTAGGTCTACGAAGATGACTCCTGAAGATTAGCTCCCCCAGGCTTTCCCTTTGATTTCACTGGGCTTGCAAACTCTTTGAGATCTGACTGTATCAGTGGTCCCTAATGTCACCCCTTCCCTTCAGCACCATGCTTGCCGTATGTCTCCAGTTTGGCTGGTCTTATGACCATCTGTGTCACACAGCCCAAGTCAAGCATGATGGGAATCAGTCTGAGCTGAGGAAGACTTTCCCAGTTCTGTCTGTTTCTTGTTCATGGCTGGTGGCACAGCAGCCCAAGAGAAACCAGTCTGGGCCGATCAACAGCCAGCAACTAACTCCCACCATGACCAAAGTCTGTTGAGCCAGGAAGATCTGACAAACTTTAGCCTGGACACACAAGCTACAAATAGGAAGTGATTGACATGTCAAACTTCTGAGTTTTATAGATATTTGTTACACAGCAAGAGCTAACTTATATACATTTCAGTCTACTCAGTCCCCTACCTAACACTTAATATGGAATGGGAAATTGTGGGGTTTGATATGGGCAATATTTAAGAATCATTTCCATAGCAAAGCCTTCTTCAATATCTTCTATCGTGTTACAGTTTGAATGTTAGTACAGGCTTGTGTGTTTGAACACTCTCTAACTGGTAGCATGGTTTTGTGGAATATTTGGGACATAGAGCCTAGCTCTCTGATATAGGTGACTAGAAACAAGCCTTGGAAAATGTAGCCTGGCTTCTGTCTTGAGAACTCTGCTTCCTGGTAAATGCCATATAAGATACTACAAGCTCTTAACCACCATGGACTGACCCACTCCAGCCACTGTGCCTTCCCTGCCGTGATAGATGATGCCTTCTAAGTTGATAGTCAAAATAAACCTTTCCTTCATTAAGTCACTTTCATCAGATGTTGTCACAATGGTGAGGAATGCCATTGAACCAATGCTACACAGTGAACAACTGCTTTGCCTATCCTTATGGTGGGGTTTCCACATGCTCAAACACTCTGATCCTCAGAGCCATACCTGACCGAGGCTGGTATCAGTTGTCCATGTTTGACAGATGAATGAAACTAGAATACAGAGAAGTTAATTAATTTGCCTGAGGTAACACAGACAAAAAAAGAAAAATGTCATGTATCAGGATCCGGCTCTGTTCCTGTCCAAGCAGAAGGAATATCACCATGAAAGATGCAGATGATATGATGGTATACTTAAGTGACCCCCAAAATTCTACCATAGAACTCCTAAGCCTGATAAACAACCTCAGCAAAGTGGCTGGATATAAAACTACCTCAAACAAATCAGTAGCCTTACTCAACTCAAAGGATAAACAGGCTGAGAACGAAATTAGGGAAACAACATCCTTCACAGTAGCCACAAATAATATAAAATACCTTGGTGTGACTCTAACCAAGCAAGTGACAGATCTGTATGACAAGAACTTCAAGTCTCTGAAGAAAGAAATTGAAGATCTCAGAAGATGGAATGATCTCCCATGCTCATGGATTGGCAGGATTAATATACTAAAAATGGCCATTTTGCCAAAAGCAATCTAAAGATTTAATGCAATCCCCAGCAAAATTCCAACTCAATTCCTCATAGAGTTATAAAGAGCAATTTGCAAATTCATTTGGAATAACAAAAAAAAAATCTAGGAGAGTGAAAACTATTTTCAACAATAAAAGAAATTCTGGGGAATCACCATCCCTGACCTCAAGCTGTATTACAGAGTGATCGTCATAAAAACTGCATGGTATTGGTACAAAGACAGGCTGGTAGATCATTGGATTAGAATCGAAGACCCAGAAAACCCACACACCTATGGTCACTTGATCTTTAGCAAAGAATCTAAAACCATTCAATGGAAAAAATACAGCAGTTTCAACAAATGGTGCTTGTTCAATTGGAGGTCGGCATGTAGAAGAATGAAAATTGATCCTATCTTATCTCCTGGTACAAAGCTCAAATCCAAGTGGATCAAGGACCTTCACATAAAATCAGATACACTGAGACTAAGAGAAGAGAAAGTGGGGAAGAGCCTTGAACACATAGGCACTGGAGAAAATTTCCTGAACAGAAGACCAATGGCTTATGCTCATAAAACTACAAAGCTTCTGTAAGGCAAAGGACACTGTCATTAGGACAAAATGGCAACCAATAGATTGGGAAAAGATCTTTACCAATCCTACATCCGATAGAGGGCTATTAGCTAATATATTCAAAGAACTCAAGAAGTTAGACTCCAGAGAACCAAATGATCCTATTAAATAAATGAAGTACAGAGCTAAACAAAGAATTCTCAACTGAGGAATATCAAATAGCCAAGAAGCACCTAAAGAAATGTTGAGCATCCTTAATCATCAGGGAATGTTAGTCAAAACAACCTTGAGATTCCACCTCACACCAGTCAGAATGGCTAAGATCAAAAACTCAGGTGACAGCAGATGCTGGCGAGGATGTGGAGAAAGAGGAACACTCCTCCATTGTTGGTGGGATTACAAGCTGGTACAACCACTCTGGAAATCAGTCTGGAGGTTCCTCAGAAAATTGAACATAGTACTACCTGAGGACCCAGCTACTACTCCTGGGTATGTACCCCAAAGGTGCTCCAACATATAACAAGGACACATGCTCTATTATGTTCATAGAAGCCTTATTTGTAATAGCCAAAAGCTGGAAAGAACCCAGATGCCCTTCAATCCAGATACAGAAAACGTGGTACATTTACACAATAGAGTATTACCCAGCTATTAAAAACAATTGCTTCATGAAATTCTAAGGCAAATGGATGGAACTATAAAATATCATCCTGAGTGAGGTAACTCAATCATGAAAAAGCACACATGGCATGTACTCACTGCTAAGTGGATTTTAGCCCCAAAATTGAGAATAACCAAGATACAATTCACAGATGTTCAAAGAGAAGGAAGACCAAAATGTGGATGCTTCAGCTCTTCTTAGAAGGGGGAACAAAATACTCATGGGAAGAAATACAGGGACAAAGAGTGGAGCAGGAACTGAAGGAAAGGTCCCAGAGACTGCCCTACCTGAGGGATCCATCCCATATGCAGCCACCAAATCCAGTCACTATTGCTGATGCCAAGAAGTGCTTGCTGACAGGAGCCTGATATGGATGTCTCCTGAGAGGCTGTGCCACAGCCTTACTGATACAGATGAGGAAGCTTGCAGCCAACCATCAGATTGAACTCAGGAACCCCAGTGGAGGAGTTAGAGAAAGGACTGAAGGAGCTGAAGGGGTTTGTAACTCCATAGGAAGAACAACAACATCAACCAACTGATCCCCCCACCCCTGGGCTCCCAGGGACTAAACCACCAACCAACGAGCACACATAGAGGAACCCATGGCTCTAGCCACATAGGAAGCAGAGGATGGTAATGTTTGGCATCAATAGGAGGAGAAGCCCTTGGTCCTATGAAGGCTCATTTCCCCAGTGTAGAGGAATGCCAGGGCGTTGAGGTGGGAGTGGATGGGTGGGAGGGGGATCATCCTCATAGAAGCAGGGCAAGAGGGATGGGAGAGGGGGGAACCAGGAAAGGGGATAACATTTGAAATGTAAATACATAAAATATCCATTAAAAATAGAAAAATAAAAGATAGGAAGGGGGTTGGGGATTTAGCTCAGTGGTAGAGCATTTGCCTAGCAAGCACAAGGCCGTGGGTTCGGTCCCCAGCTCCGAAAAAAAAGAAAAGAAAAAGAAAAAAAAGATAGGAAGGAAGGAAGAAAGAAGGAAAGAAAGAGAGAAAGAAAGAAAAAGAAAGAAAGGAAGAAAAAAGAAGAAAGATGCAGAGAGCACGGGAATTGTAGCACTATCCGTCAGCCTCCAG
>NC_046155.1:69877781-69957781 GCF_011064425.1 Rattus rattus | reverse complement strand
TTTATTTATTTATTTATTTTTACCGCGACAGGGCAAGGGATAGCTTTTTATCAGCTTACACTGTTTTCTTTCAGAGCTCACCAGACACATAGTTTAGCACCATACATTTTGGCAATATTTACACCAGATGAACCAGTAAACACAACCAGGACTTTGCTCTGGAGTGTCAGATCTTAAATACCCACCAGCTCACCACCGAGGGACCAGCCCAAGCCTGAGAGCAGAGAGTTCTTGGTACGCATATTCTCTCATTGTGCCCCAATCCCCATGTCTGTGAAAAAAGGAATTTGTCATCTCAAGAGAAACTCAGTGCCACATCTAGGGTGTTGGAAACAAGACAACATGGCCAAGATAAAGGCCCCACCTTTTGAGGGTTATGTAGTCTGGTGGAGAGACAAAATAAATGAGGAAATTCATGTGTCTAATACACACAAAGACTGCAACCTGGGTGAAAGGTGAGCAGGGTATTCAAATATGAAGTGGGGCATAAGGAGATGGGGGAACTGAGGGCCGTGCGAGGTGAGTCATGGAGGGGATTTGTTCTAAAGACAAAATTGCTCCAGCAAGAAGGGAGAGTAAGTACACTCTGGAGACGGCAGGTGCCAGAGACTCCTCACCTACAAGTCAGCTGTCCCAAGTGCTGTCATTGGGTAAGTAGAGGGGGAGGAGTCACAGAGGAGACAGGAGGGACTTAAAGAACCCAACATTCCAGTCTCAAGAGTGAGGAGCACCAGCAAGGTTTGAAGAGAAAGTGACATCACCTGATACACCAAGTTGAAAAATCACTGTGCCCAACCACCAAGCACCATCCTTGTGCACCATGCATTTATGTCTGTGTTGTTTCCCCTATTCCTAGTAAGAGCCCAGGGCACAGAGAGACTGGGTGTCTCCTTAAAGACACAACAATTTAGGAGTCCTGAATCACCGTTCCAGTGACTTTGCACATCATGCACAGCCAAACTGGGGCCTCCTTCCTTCCATGTTCATTGTGTGGTCTTTACTCAGGGTACTAGAACTTCTTCCTGTTCTTTATCCTCTTCCTGTTTCTCCCCTGGACCCTTTCCACCTTCTCAGTTCTCAACAAGGATAAAGAAATAATTTTGTCATCTGGATTCAGTCTAGAATTATCTGAGAAAGGAGTCTCAATGTGACATTGTCTACATAGGTTATTTTGTGAACATGTCTGTGGGAGATTTTCTTAATTAAATCAATTGATTTGGGAAGACCCAGTACACTTGGGTAGAGCCATTGCTTAGGCAGGGGTTTTTGAACTATATAGAAGCATAGAAATTGAGCTGCACATGAGCAGGTAAGCAACTGAGCACATATGCATTTGCTTCTCTTTGCTCTTAGCTGTGGATGTGATGTGACTAGCTGCTTCAGACTCCTGCCATTGTGACTTCTGTATTATGATGGATCATAACCTGAAACTTTAAGCTAAAATAAATCCATTCTTTTTTAAGTTGCTTTTTATCAGGGTATTTTATTACAGAAACAGGAGTGAAACTAGAAGATAAATTGGTACCAGGAGTAGGGTTGTTTTGATAAACCTGATCACGTGACATTGAAATAACTCCCTCCCCACAAGAAGCTTTTCTTCCTGAGTATTTTTTCACAGCAACAGAAATTAAATTAGAATAGCATATACTTCTTGACTTTATGTTTGGTTGCACTAGGCTATACATGGACCACCAACTCTTCTAGAGCCAGTTCTATATCTGGTCCTTCTGGCTTTGAAGTCCCAGCCTGTATAGGAACAGCTTGGTGTTCTACTCATGATGAAACTGTGGTATGACCAAGCACTGTGCATTAGGCATGGAGCAGGATGGTTTCTGTGCCATCTCCTTTCATATTCTCAAGCACTTAGCCAAGAAATCGAGAATGTCATCTCCACTTAGGTCCACCCCCCAAAAAAAGCATAATCAGGGGCACTTATTAATATTATTAACATATTACCTTAAATTTTTTTTTCTGTTCTTTTTTTCGGAGCTGGGGACCGAACCCAGGGCCTTGCGCTTGCTAGGCAAGTGCTCTACCACTGAGCTAAATCCCCAACCCCTACCTTAAATTTTATTAAGGATTTCCAAAGCAGAGTATGGAGCCAAGCATGGGTGTTAAAAACATTTACATAGCTACTAAGGATGCGCCTATTCAGTGAAGAAGAAACTTGAGACTCAGAGAAACAAAGATATATCCCTGGGGCACTAGGAGCATGGTGGAGTTGGGAGTCGCGCTCTTTCCTGTACCTCTTGTGATAGCTGCTTTTGTATGTTTGCTTGGTCAAATACTATTGTGTATATGTCTGTGGCAAAGTTTTTCAATGAAATTGACATTTTAATGTATGTATTTTGTAAAGCAGATAGTCCTCTTCTATATAGGTAGGAATCACCAAATTATTTAAAGTTCTGCATTAAGTAGAAAGTTCTGTTTACATGGGTGAGAGATGGTATCTCCCTTCTAATGGGGACATTGGTCTAAAAAGAAAACATCAGCTCCCTCTCAGTCTCTTGTCTTCTGCCATCAGATTAGATTTATCCACTAGCCTTCCTGCCTCCTAGACCTTTGAGTTTAAATGGGAACTACACTCTTGTTTCTTCTGGGTTTCCATTTTACTGATTGTCACCACAGACATTGTGACTTGTCATTCTTATTAATTGTATGAGGCAAATCCTTAAGATAAATATTATGTATTATCTGTTAATCTAATCTCTCTCTCTCTCTCTCTCTCTCTCTCTCTCTCTCTCTCTCTCTCTCATCTGTTTACCTATCTATTTTATGCCTATCTATCCACCAGGCATAAAGGGTTCTTAGACCTTCCTAGACTTGAACTTTCTCTATTTTTTGGGAGTTTGTCTATAGTACTCAAGGACTGGAAGAAACCCTGCCTACCTTACTGAGGCCTTTGTGGAGGCCTGGGGACATGGGGTCTCCACACACCCCCCTCTCATCTCTCTTAAAGCTTCTTGGCCTGCAGCAGTGGGTGAACAAAAGCTGCCAGGTGAGAGTGCAGACACCTTCAGGTGTGGCCAAGGGTCTTTCCTCAGCCTTTTCACTTCTAGCAAACAGTTATCTACTCAGCTCAGCACGATTTCTAAACAAAGCACCATCCATGCTCCTAAAGCTAATACATATTACAAAAGAAAACCAGCTTATTCCTCAGGAAGAAGCTAAGATACAAACCAAGCAGCAAAGGACTGAGAAGCAGAAGGCGAAGGGCCACATTAGAGGGGTCAGCAGAAGCAAATGTGTGGAGAAGGTGACATCTGGGTAAAGATATAAAAGGCGGGAAAGCATGCTGACATGTAGGGAACAGCAGTCCATGATGATGGCACAGCAAACACTGGTACCTAGAGACAGTACTACTTAGCTTGCCTAAGGAGCATGAAGGGGCTTGCCCAGATGGCTGGCACCATGTGTGCTAGCATGAGAGTGACAGGGAGAAGAGGCCTGAGGGCAATGATCTAGGTGTCCATGGAGCTTCTGGACCTCACGGCCCTTCAGTTCTTCTTACGTTCAGATTGGGCTCATGCAGGGAGTAGAACAGATCACTGTTAGGCAGGAACACACAAGGGATTTGATTGATTCATTTGTTTTTCTAATCTGATTCAATTAAGCCCATCCATCCCTTGAGATCTGAACTGGGACATCTCCCACCTGAGGTTTGAAAACTACAGCTTGAAATACAGCAGCATTGTCTCAGGTTGTCAGGCACCCTGGTTTCAGGTGCTTAGAGAGACTGAATTATTCCATGCATTGTAGAGTCTGGCCTTCTCCAGATCCATAGCACACACCAATGCCTAGAAGTCATTTATTACACACTGTGAGCTTCCTCCAGAGTTGGGGAGATGGCTCAGTGGTTAAGAACATTTCTGCTCTTGCGGAAGACCTAGGCTCAGTTCCTTGGTAATTATCATTGTAACTGTTTCAGAATTCCTGAGGCAAAGCTCCTAATTTCTGCTTATATGAACTTGTTACAGCCTTTTTGAATGTTTTATGTGGCCTCTGGGCTTTCACTGTCATGTTCTGCTGGTCCTAAGTAAACACCATGATTCTCTGGAGACTCTCATTCTGACTCTTGGTTATTTTGGATGTTGTCATCTATGTTGGGTGGCTTTGACTAATGCATCAGACACTGGGAAGCATGAACCTGTCATAACACATGACTTTGGCAGGAACCTGGCATTGGGTGCTCTGTTTGGCTTTTATTGGGCCAGTTTTCATCATTAACCAATGGCAGCTTCAGCCACATTCTCTAGAAATGCTCTCCCGAGACAGGATGCTTGCCCAAGGGCATAGAAGGAGAGCTGGGGCTGAACAGAGCCAACAGATTCCCTTTGAGTAACAAGTTTGCCTGACATCAGGAGGAGGACAACAGCCTACTCTAAGGTCCTGTCCTTCAGGACAGCCAACACAGCCTCTGGGCCTCAGCCCTGAGTTTGAAAACCCACTATCCTGCTTCGAGCCTTGTACTCAGTCAGCCTAGATTTGCAAAGCAAGGTCCTCTGTGGTTAGGTTTTAGGGTTTCATTGTGACGTCAAACTGTATGTGTTCTTCCACACAACATGGTGGACTGTTCCTTCAATATCATTTGTAGACTTATCTGAATCTATACATGTAATTTTAATCTGATGCATTTTGCTGTCATATGTTTCACGATGTGCAATCTCCACAATTTGTCTTTTCTCTTGGATTGAAGCTTTGTCCATTTGATATTTAAAAAAACCCAAGAGAACTTTTCAACTTTCCACAGGGCATCTTTTAATATTGGTCAAAATCCAGTGGGTGCTGGATTTGGGGAGTCTCTTCCTATTCAGAGCCTTGGTAGTTTCTGTGGGGCTAGGGATCTCAGCGTGTGTGTGTGTGTGTGTGTGTGTGTGTGTGTGTGTGTGTGTGTGTGTCTTGTGTGTGTGTGTGTGTGTGTGTGTGTGTGTGTGTGTGTGTCCCATCCAGACATGGGACAAAGGACTAAGGCAAAAAGCCCACCCTCAGCACCTGTGGGAGGTAGAGGGCAGGACACTGCTATGGATCATAGCAATGTCTTTCTAAAAGGCACACAAAGTCTGCCCTTCTCCCTAAAAACAAAAGCAACAAAAACAAATAAACAAAAAAAACCCCAAAACAAAAACAAAACACACACACACACACACACACACACACACACATACAACAACAACAACAACACAAAATAATGGATTCCTTAGGACCGTGGCCAATATGATTCCTCTCATTTTGCTGCCATACTAGGGTGAGGATGGAATGAGAAGCCCGAGGTCCCGGCCCACAGAGATGATCAATTACCAGGGGATGGAAACCTGAAGAGCCATGTGTAATGAACATGGCCAGGTTCATTCCCATCGGGAACAAGAGGGTATCCTCTGTCCTAGTGTCCTCAGCCCAGGCCAGCACCCATAAGCAGGGACACTTGGACACACCCAGTTTGACAACAAATGCTGCCAACTAGCAGCAAACAAAAGCCTGTCCCCATGGAGTGACAAAGAGAAGTCAAGCTTCTGGCAGGGCCAGCGGATCCAGGTGAGTTGCAGAGATGAGTCAGCAATGACTTCTCCCTCTTCTCTCAGCCATCTAGGTAGATAGTCCTGGGAGGGTAGCCTCAGAAAGCCCTGGGAAGCCACAGCTGTAACAGCAGCCTATGGCTGTCTGGAGGAGCCTGTTAGCCAATGGTTGTCAGCTTTCAAACTCCGCATTCAGTGAAAAAGACCTAACATCAGACCCAAAAGTCTCTCAATGTTCTTCTCTTATTTCCTTGCTGACCAGGCCGTGGGAGGAAACAATGTACGCAGGGCCGCTCTATTGGCTCAGCTCACTGCTTGCCATCCGGCCGACCTTAGAGCTCAGTGCTTTAACACGCCCAGAGCTGTCCTTCAGCAGGCAGTGCGAGGCAAAGAATCAGTCACACAAATGACCCACCACATACAGAAAAGCCACCGATCTGTCACCAGGCCTTTAAACCAAGTAGCACTTAAAATAACTGGTGGCTCAGCAGCTGAGGACACGAGAGGCAGCTCGGCCCAGGGCCCAGAGGAGGCGAGGCTGGGCTCCACTGCTGATTTATACCCAAACGTCACCCTCTATTCAAGGTTTGAGACATTCTGAACAGCAGATGCTAGGAAATGCGGAAGATTGCCGTAACAAGCTGAGCAGCAGGGCACAGGCTCTCTGGAGGATATTTATGTCCTGAAATATCACTGTCACGACACCCCATCCGTGTGTTTTCAGGGGCATAGACAGCAGGGGATGGAGAGGGAAATGGTTGCTCCACTATCTTTACCTCCTGTACACCTGTGAGGCTTTGTCCTTTTCTAATCAGAGGATTTGCCATGAGCCTGGCCCATGCTGTAGAAGGAGGGATTCTCCATTTGCTGTGGCAGAGACTGAGCTCGACAGTGCTTAGCCTCTAAAGACCTTGGTTGGAGTCCTAGACATGACTTTTGATTGCGTGGCATTAAGCAAGCCACTTGCCTCCTGAGCCTCAGTTTCCACATCTGTAAGGAGGAGTCAATGATTCTCACCTCATGGTGACATGGGGCCTGCTCTGAAAATTAAAGTTGCTCAAGGGAGCAATGGGTCAGCCACAGGGTCTGAATAAACACACCTTTATGCTTCTGCCCTTTCCAAGACCCTGATGGATAAGGAGGGGAGAGTGTCAAAGACCACAGGGCAGCAGCAAGGGCTTCAGAACCACAAAGGGGAGAGCTACTCTGCTCATGTGCCCAGGGACCTGATGGGACACCAATGGCAGCTATGAGGTGACTTGTGCCTTACTCAAAGATTTTCTCATCCCAATCCTTAAGACCTATGAGCAGAATTCCAGAACAGAATCCATGTCTGGAGATATAACTGAGTTAAGCTAAAAGCTTGAAATTTCTGGGCCACCAGGAGGAGAGAGTAAACATTTTTTCTCCTAGTGGTTGGTTTTGTTCAGCATGAAACTCTTGGGGTACGTGGAGCTGAAAATAGCCATGATTGTGGCTCAACACAAAGTTGTAAACTTACTTAAACATGATGTAATGTTTAAAAAGCAACTCCACTGTGAACTCTGAAGCATGAACTTTGTGGGTGGCAGACAGTGTCATAACAATGTTAATAGACTGGAACCACTTGTGAGCCTTGAGAGGGAACACAGTCCTGGAGACACCTTGACTTTTAGAATTCTAGCCTCAGGAAGTAATTGGCTGCTTTTTAAATCCACTCTGGTTCTGGCCAGTTGTTATGGCAACACTGGGATACCAGAGTACTAGCTGATCTGGAACAGGAAGTTCTGAGCTTTGGAGCTTGACAACAGATATGGCACCTAGATGAGCAGAGTCTGAAAGAGGACAAGGAGGACCCAGCAGACAGGAAGCTGTGATTCCAATGGTTGTCGGCGCCAGCACCGACACAGTACCGAGAATCGGGCGAAAGCCTACGGGATGAAAGAAACACACATACACACACACAGGTTATCGTGTCAAGCCAGGAGAGGAAGAGAGAGAGAGAGAGAGAGAGAGAGAGAGAGAGAGAGAGAGAGAGAGAGAGAGAGAGAGAGAAAGAGCGGAAGGAAGAGTGAGAGTGAGGAAGAAGAGTGAGAGAGTCCTGTAGCTTTATTCACCACTTATATACCCAAGTCTCCAGGTAAAAAATAACTGGGAAGCACAGGGGGAAACCCTGGCTCGTGACTACCTGGCTCGTGACTTCCGTAACAAAAGACTGACTATGAGACCTGAATTAATTAGGGAGAAATCCCAGAAGACCAGCCTAAATCTCCAGGATAAAGGCTGAGGAAGTAAAAGGCAGAAGTAAATTGACCACCACCCAGGTGTGGTCCAGGTGTGTCAGTTCCACGTGCATCAGCCGGGCTCAGCAGACGTCATGCAGTAAACACCGGGTGTTTACTACTTGGTCTTTTCTTCCTGTGCCGTAAATACATGGGAGAGGCCTCTGTCCAACAATCCCATGACTTCTTAACTGTGGCCATGCAATTACAAAGCGGCCAGGCCCAAATCCAATATGGCACTACAAATGGTGGTGACAGTGCTCTAGTGGTCAATCAACACAGGACGGCCAGGGACAACCCAGAGGATTACCATCTGTCTGCTTAGGCCTTCTCAAGACTGACTCTTCTGACTTGTGGTGGTCTCAACCAAAAGCTATACTAATGAGTCTCCGGGTGGAAAGGAAGTCTAGAGAAGGGTCATGCTTGCTGCCAGATGGGCTTGAAAACCTACTTTGTGCCCCCCTGTGCATTTGGTAGTATATGACATCATCTACTGATAAAGTCACCAGATACAGTTATCAGCTTTCTAGGTGTTGGGAATCTCAATAAGTGCACAATTAAGTAATTAAACCTGGAGCCTGGTGTAGAGGGCCGCAATAACATTCGCCACCACTAGATGGCGGTGGCTTCCACTGCACCCCACGTGGAAGGCCAAGCTAGACAAGATGGCGCCGGCCTTCGCTGCGCCAGCCGACTTCCTTTCAGGAAGTTAACTGTGTGCGCATGTGCAAAAAGGTGCCTTCGTGCTAGGTCTTTGCCCTCCAGGCGTGCCTTATGAGATCATGGGTGGCGACCAATCAGGTGTGGATCGCCAAGCACTAGGGTATATAGCGGCGCCATGTTGGGGGCGGGCTTCTCCATAAGATTTTAATAAAGTTTGGTCGCAGCTAGGATTCCTATGTCCACGCGTGTTTTCTTGCTGGCGAGGAGGAGCACGAGGGACAGCCTGGATCTTCTTTACCGACATGGACACACATGCACAGATGGGTGCTAAAAGAGCATGGGCCACTGTGGAATGGTTCCCTGCCATGACATGTACTCTTAGATCTTGGAGAATTTTGTTACTTGGCCCTTCTAGAGGTTCCTGTCATTTGTCAGCACACCCAGACTTTGGGAAACAAAGTCAGCAGGAAGATGCCAGATGCAAGAAGGGTCAACACTGGTCACATCTCCTAGTATTGGTGCTTTCCAGGATGCTGAACCTTGGAAGGAGCCAGAGAGTATCCTGAGCCTGACTATTCTCCCAGTTTCTGGTCATCCCCCAGTCGCTTGAGTTCCGGTGTGGGTTCCAGCATGACTTCAAGATGCCTGTCTTCCCAACAAGGGCTAAAAAGTCCCTATATGCAGGATGACTCTCTCCGACTGGTCTTCTTGACCCTTTGGTAGGCTGCTTCCCAGCCTGCGCATCTTACTGACAATTTTGGGGTGCAGTAAATTCTCTAGTTAGCAAGTCTGCGTGGAGGCAGAAGGACGAACTCCAAGTAGGTGTCTCTCCTGGAAGTCTGGGTAAGACAGGTTATGTTCTACTAACTTCTACTGGTGGTACTACTTTGTCCTGTGAATTCATCTTTCTAATAAGCCTTCAGGTGAGCATAAAGCCACAGATCCTTGATGGAGACCTAGGTTATGTTTCTCAAACTCTAATGAGAAAGGGTGGCTGGGTGCTTGCTTAGATTCTGGGTGTATTGTCCATGCTTGTGATCTGAGAACCTTGCTTCCATCCCTCAAGAGGATGTCTACAACTGAAAGTAGGGGGTGGTGGTATTTAGGTGAGCATCCTGGGCTGGCCCAGGGGATGCACTGGGTAGCTCTCATCCTTGTCTTGTGGGTGCATGGGGTGACCTGGTGCAGAAGCTACTTCAGTGCTCACTGTGTCCCCTCCTTGTTCAGACCGGCCCTGGGAATTTCTGGGAGATGGAGACTTGGGCCTCGTCCCAAGTAGTAATCCAGAGGCTTCTGCCCTGAGTTCCACCCAAAGAGCCCTCAGGTGACCACCATACTACACGAGTGGCAGGCTATCTGTACAGGAAGGGGAACACTATCGTTACCTAGAGCAGGAGGTGGGAGCTGTGGATGCTGAGACCTGAAGAGAGTTGAGGAAGGAGGACAGGGTCTGAATGTCTTATTCTAGTCAGCTTTGAGGAAAGTCACAAAAGGGGGGAGGGGGTCAGCATGGCTATGCTTGATGGTTTTCCAAGGCTGGACCTATTTTCACCTCATTGACGGCACAGCAGAGCCAGGCAGGTAGCCAGTACCTATTTTTTCACTATTTAGTAAAAAAATATTTCACTATTTTTTCACATTTAGTAAAAATGTATTTAGGTTGGTTTGATTAAAAAAACAAAACAAAACAGAACAGAAGTGGTAAGATGGCTCAGATTGGAAGAACTGGCCATAAAGTCCAGACTTGTGTCTGGTTCACAGAACCCACATAAAAATAAGAAGAGAAAACCGAAAACCAATCTATTCCACAAAGTCTGCATACCTACTCCCCACGACACACACACACACACACACACACACACACACACACACACACACACACACACACACACCACACAAATAATATTTAAAACAAAACAAAAATAAACAAAAGGGAAAGACAGAGGGCAAACACACATTCCTTGACAGGAAAAGGGTTCAGAGTTAGAAGGGACCAGGATGCCATTGAACCTCAGCCTCATAGATAGGCTTCACGCTGTGTGACCTTGGGCAGGTTGTTTACCCTTCCTGATCTACAGCCTCTTCAAACATCCAACAGGCACAAGAATGTAGTTTCCACAATGACCTTGGAAGGTTTGGAGCACGGTACAGAGCAGGGGTTAAGTACCTGTCTGTACAACCTCCCGTAAGATTCAGAAATGGTGAAATATTGTGGCCTGAACCTCCTGCTGGTCCCTCCACCTCCTGCACAGAGGTGGGATGTGAGTCTTGGCAAAGGACAAACCTCAAATGTAAGTTAAAATTCCATCTGAGAGAAGAGAGGAGAAAATGGAAGGTGTAAGGAAGGGGGTTGGAGCAGGGTGGGTCAGCCCCAGGTTTCTCACGATGTCTTGGAGGTTGGCGGGGGTTGGGAGGATCACACTCTGAGGAGTCCTTTGGGCAGGAGGACCACATTCTGAGGAGTCCTTTGGGTGGGAGGACCACACTTTAAGGAGTCTGCTGGTTTGCAATGCTAGTACAACAGAACACTCATTAAGGGAACTTTTAAAAACTGCTGCATTTCTGGTCCCCTGAACACAAATGAAGTTATCATTTTCCAGGGAATTAGGGAATTAGTGCTTGTAATGCTTCCTGTGAGATTTTAACACAGCCAAAGCCGAGAACATTATCCCATAAGCAGGACAGGCTCCTCTATTTGCCAGGTAGCTAATATGTAAGTGTGCTGGAGCTTGACCTAGCAGATCTAGCCTCCCTCTGCCATGGCCTCTCTTCCCAAGCACACGGACACTCCTAACCTTCATTCCCAAACACAAGCTGCTCTTTAGTGGGGAGCTTTGATCTGCCAGTTGCTTCTTACTGAAGGCATTTCATATTGGAGAACGTCTGGGCTGTGGCTCAGTGACAGAACACCTGCCTAGCATACTCAAAGACCTTTGTCCCATATCCAGTCCCCAAACCAAACACACAACACCCCCAGTGTTTGAGTATCTGGCTCTAGCATCTGCCCATCGGCAAATGCAACAGCCCCTGATCACACTGCCCACTTTCCTTAGTTTGTTCACTTTATCCAACAGAACAGAGGTACAAACACCCGACTCCCTCAGAAGACTCGAAGCCTGATTCGGGGAATCTCATCCCTCTTTCTCGCTGACTGTAGAGTGAAGCAGGAAGTAGATGACTCCCAATGTCCTCAGCATCCACCAAGTGCTTAAAGAGGTCAGTTGGGGGATGGAGAGATGGCTCAGCAGCTAAAAGTGCATACTGCTCTTGCAGAAGACCTAAGTTTGGGGCCCTGCACCCATGTCAGGTGACTCACCATGGTTTCCAACTCCATCTCCAGGGGGATCCAATATCTCTGATCTCCATGGGGTCCTGCACTTTATGTGCACATACTTACACATGTGTGAGCACACACACACACACACACACACACACACGTACACAAACATGCACACAATGAAAAAAATTGTTTGTTTGTTTTGTTTTTATAAGAAGTGGTTCTGAGCCTGGCTCTTTGTTCACTGTTTCCTGTTCATGAGCTTCTGTAAAGATGACAAACTGTCAAAAAAGACCCTGTCTTTCTCATTTCATCCAGAGCCCCTTGTGTAGGGGCTGACCAAGGAGACTATTGAATCCCACAGTGGTGGAGCTAGTAGATGCCACACTGTCCACAGGTGAGGAGGCTATCATGAGTGATGAATCACAGTGCCGTGGACTCCTGAGGGTGACACAGAGAGAAAGGCACTTCTGCTTTGCAATCTCTCCTGAAACCCTCAGCCACACTCAATAGACAAACTCAAGTTGAAGGGCCATCTATAAAATTCTAGATCTCTTCCAAACCAGTACTCTTCCGAACTGCCATGGTCATGCAAACCCATAGAGACAGGAATGCTCAGAGATTGGCAGGAGGTATGACAACCTCTGCATCCTGGGTTAAAACAGAAAGGGATATTAGTGGAAAACTGAGACAGTCCTAGCAGAAACTATAGCTCAGTTCATGGCAGTACCAGTGTTGATTCTGTCTTGATAATTGAATTGTATAAAATGTTTACATCAGGGGATGCTGGACAAAGTGTGTGGCTCCCTGAACTATTGTTGGAACTCTTCCTGGACTCTAAAGTTGTTTCAAAATTAAAAGTTTCTTTAAAGTATTGAAGGAAAGCAGATGAGGTAAGAAGCCCCCTTTCCCCCGCTTTTCTCTGATCTATGAGGTAGAATCACCAAAGTAGAAAAGCTGGCCTGCTGGCTGAGGCTGAATTTACGGCCAGTGAACAGTTCTGCCTGCTTCCCTGTACTGCAATTTACAACCACAGAGCCAGACCCCACCATCGATCCCCACTCTGAGCCCCTAGGGCTGATGTGGGGGTCCTCTGGGAAAAAATCAATGCCTGGAGGTGACTCTCTGCATTTCACTCTGTCAAAGGAATCCCGATTTATTATGTTCCATACAAAATAGATTCCAGAGGCACAGAAAGGGAAAGGGGGAGGAACTTGAGGCCTGGCTTCTAGTCCTGAATGCACCATCATACCTGTGTGACATTTAAGGGACCTTGGTTTTGGGGAAATGGTCTCTAAGACCATGTCTACTTATAGATCATAGTTAAACTTTGATTACAGGTGACAGAATTGTAGAAGACCTTGGAGATAAAAGAATAATGGGAGGAATCTGCAAGAAGCCAAAGGCACAGAAATGGAAGAAACCAAAATTACTAAGAATCAAGACAGGGTACTTTCTGAAACATACACAGCACTTCAACAATTTTGTCCACTTCAGTGTGTCATGGCCCAATCAGGACAGATAGGTCTTTGATTTATGCGATCATTCAATATCCCAGGTTCCTTCCATCTTGTGACTCCTCTCAGCTTACGGTCCTTGGGATCCTTCCCACCCACTGAGCCAGTAGGAGGCAGCCCAAGTCTGGGAGGCTCATGATGGGCCATGTCTGAAATGTTCATCTTGATTCTGTTCACATCCGACTAGTCAGATCAAAAGGTCTATAAGGAAGTCTGGTAAATGAATCTAAATGTTTTCAGGAACTGGAGACCTAAGACATCAAGCAACAGGCATCCATAAGCAATGAGAAGTATTTAGGAAGTATCTAGGGCTTGGTCACTGGGATGAATGAGCTCATACCAGCCAATGAATTTCTTTGTATCTCTTCCCCAGCCAATGTGAGTGTTCAAATGACCTATGTGACTCCTACAGGAGTCCACCTAGATCCCTCTTTCCTCCATTCTCCACCCAAGCATTCCCTATACCCTGATGATTGAGGCCCTGCCTGGGTTCCCTACCCACTGTTATTCTCATCATCCTGACAAACACTGCTCAGACTTCACTCTGTCTTTCTGGCCCTCCAGCCTCTCCTGGTTACTCTTTCCTCTTCTCATGAACTCTTGTGCCTTTTGGCTTCAAACATTTCCTTGTTGTTGATCCTTCTCTAAGTCTTCCTGCATGGAATATACAGCTCCTCACCCAAACATATTACATATATTACATATAAATCTATGTAAATAGGACATATGTGCACATGTGTGTACACTATGTATATTTTTGTATCTCTCCATTTATTCTCCCACCCACCCCTTTATACACCTATCAACCTATCCACCCATCTACCAATCTACCCACCAATTCATCCATCCATTCACCCATTCATCTCCAGCCAAAGCATGTGTGATCTTTCCTCATGATATATTCCTAGGTTCATATTCCCTCTACTGCCCCACTATCTCACTAACCCTTTGATCCCATAGTGCCATGACCATGCTATGCCAGAAACATAGATAAACATGTTTGTGCTTTTCCACAATACCAGAATTTATTGAATAAAAATAAATTCACAAACTGTGGTAGTTTTGTTGGCAGCAACTTGCCAAGAAGTACCACTCCCCTTAGTCTCTGCTTAGGAAAACATAGTTTCTTCATTCCTAATTTATTACAGATATTAACTCTCAGATCGTATATTGCACATCAAAGACTGGGTCTATAATCTATCTATCATCTATCTATCTCTTTCTACCTACATATCTACCTAGCTTCATCATCAACATCCATCTATTTATGTAGTTTACAGAATGACCACAAAGGGTTAGAGTGCAAGGATGCCTGAGAAACATCAAATCTGCCTTATTCAGAGGGCCATGATACAGTGCTCTCTGCTTCTCCTTACAGGGAGGAGTCCTGTGAAACCAGCTGGAAAGTCCTCCAGCACCTTGGTTGTCAGCAAGATGACCACTGAGGGGAGCCCTTGAACCATCAACCATGGATGTTATTGTCTGATAGTTTCAAGTCTTAGTCCCACAGCAGTTGGGATTTGTGGCTGTCCTTTATACCTGATGTCCTTGAATTTGCCTATGATGGAGGACCTCTCCTTTCTCCAGGTGCAGGCCCAAAATGGGCAACCTAAGAAGAGGAGCTAAGCTCTGCCACACAATTCCTGTGTGACACTGAGCAAGCCACACACTCTCTCTGGGTCTGTCTTCTTATGCCAGTCATCTCCAGCCCAAGGGTCCTTGGGCAGGGGCAAATGGAACTGGCTCTGACCAGCTGAAATTGTTTGGGGCAAATGCCAAGGAAGGCAGAGAGGGAGTGAATCAGGAAAGAGTAGATAGGGGCCGACAGCCAAGTCCCAACAAGATCATCTAGGCTGAGATGTCTTTCCTGTTCTCACTGCCTGGTTAACTGCTGCCCTTGCTGAAGAGCTCTGGAACAACCCTCCTCTCTTTGCTCCTGCTTCTCTATGACCCTCATAAGGGTTCCTGGTCTTGTTAGGGTTGCCTGGATTCAGTCCATCTGTGCATGGATGGTTCTAGAAATGAGTCAGCTCCCCGACGGAAAGGGCTTTGGACACGATAGCTACATGGGACTAATATTTGTCACACTCCTCATCTGTGCAGTGAACTCTAGGCTAGCCTCAGCTTGAAGAGCAGCAATAGCAACACAATTGAGGATAGCTGTCATGTCCCTGATGATGTCATTCCCTGATGATGTCATGTCCCTGATGATGTCATTTTGCAGTTCATGCCATGTACCAAGTGTTGGCCATACTCCCAGATGATCATTAACTCACCAAACATTCAAGAAACTCCAACCAAATCCAACTGCATCCCCATGTTGTAGACAAAGAAAGGGGTGCAGTGGTCTGTTTTCTGCTACTATACTGAAATACCTGAAGCTGTGTCATGCCTTAGAAAAGAGGTTTATTTAGCCAAGGGTGTGGTGCTGGCTCACTCTTGCTTCAGCTCTGTGTGAGAAATCCACAATGAGATGTGTAAAAGGGAGGTGTGAATGTCCCCCACAGGCTTGTATTTTAATCCTCTGCCCCAGCAGATGTTGCCATTTGGGAAGGTTGTGGGATCTTTAGGATGTTGGGCCTCACTGGGGAAAAGTGGGTCTCAGAGGGGAATGGGGTGGGTCTCAAGGTTTACAGCCAGGCTTAGCTTCCAGCTCTAGTTTCTGTCTCTGCTGCATAGTCTGTAAAAAACTATGTCACAAGTTCCTACCAGGGTGGAAGGCTGGAGCCACCTGCCACAGTGCCCCTGCTGGGATCCTATGAGCCAGTGTAAGTCGCTCTTCCTTAAGGTGCATCTTGTCAGGTATTTGGTCGCAATGTTAAGAAACACGTGCAGAACCTCAGATGACTTTGGGTCTCATTGTAACTATGAACCCCCTTAGTTATCTCTAAGGGAAGATGAATTCCTGAGACTCCAGGCCTGGAGGCACCTCAGGAAGGTGCCTCTTAGGGACATTTCACTGGAGATCAAACTTCCAACACAAGCCTCAGAGTTCACACGTAAACTGCAGCTATGCTTAGCAGAGGGTTGAAATAATATCCCCAAGGCCATGTGCCTAGTGAGCGGCAGAGGGATGATTGCAACGAAGGCACTCTGTTCTCTTAACCCTACATTAGGCTGCTAGTTTGAGCACAGGGACCCTCAGTACCCAAAATCCCCACCAAAGGGCAAGCATTTGAGTCAGCCGTGGGGCTTCTCTGTTCTTATGTGCTTTGTCTCTAGGGTTTAGAATCTTTTCTGTCTGCTAAGGTGGTTCACCCTGATTCTCTGAACAAAAGAAAAGTCAAGAAATGTTAGACAAACACAGCTGCATCCGAGGGAGAGAAGTTTTATTTCATCTTTAGACATTACACCAAGAAGTCTGTGAAATGAAAAAAGCAAGCAACATTCAATTTCAAAAAGCCCTTCAGGGCCTCTGTTAAAAATTCCTCAGGCATTCTGAAGATGTTGGCAGTGAGTTGTCTTTACAAGAGATCTAACACTAGGGGGCAGACTATGCCTTGTGGAGAAAGTCAAGTTTGAAGTGTCTCAGCCTAAAAAAAAAAAAAAAGCAGGCTGTTTGCAGCCTGGCCAGGATGCGTGGCTCCAGGGACCAGAACTATATTTTTATCTGCTGCTCATTTTTAACAATCTGGTAGAAGTCTTCTTTTTTGATACACAAAGGAGTTGACTGTCTTTTGCAAGGAGTCTCTGTTCAGGAGAATGGCCTATGGCTGGATCTGCACCCCCCCCACCCAGGTTTGTTACTGGAGCTGTGCCCTTGGGGAGATCATGCCCCTCTTCCTTCACCTCCCAGACATAGCCCTGCATTGCATCTGGCAAGCCAACTGCTTTCCTGTGTCTCAGCTAAGCTAGATAGCTTTGTCATGATGGACCCTGGGCTCCTACAGCTACCCATTATACTTTGGGCTGGGCTGAGGGCCTCCCATTTGGGTAAATAGTGATGGATATTAGATAACAAAGCACTCTCTCTCTCCCCACTCCAATAAGCTGGGTTGGGCCTAACACGAGGTGGCTGTGCTCCTGAACATGTTCCTGGCAGGTATCAGCTCTGTTTTAGGCTGTTTCTAGAGCTTTGGTTCCATCTAGGGTCTAGCCCTGAGAAGGGTAGGATCTCATTTAGAGGAAGAGCCCAGTTCCCACAATACCTCATTCCTACCCAGGTCTAGTCTCTGGTACCTATGGCTCCCCGTTGCCACCCACTAAGGTTCCAATAAGAACCACAGCATGGCAGGAAAGCTGTGCTTTTCTCCACTCCCAGCTTCGCACCCACATCTTTCGGGTCCCCAGGGTCTGGTGAGTTGAGTGAATGAAGTAAGGCTATGAGCCTTGTGACACATGGCCTAACTCACACACTTTGCTATGTGTGCCTTTCACTCGGGGATTTGTTTGTTTTAAGGTGGATATTCATAAAAAGATTATAGCAGGTTCTAGGAATGTGACAGGCCCTGGGGAAACTGCATGGAGCAGAGCAGGACCAGCATTCCATAGGATGGATATACTTTGAACAGTGGGGCTAACTAGTTTCATGATTGCACACACATCATAGATTGTACTTAAACAACTGAGATGTTCTAAGTGGGTCACTCTATGTGCCTCAGTGATGTAATCAACACATTCAGGCACTCTATGTGCCTCCACTGGTGGAAGACAATACACTGTTCACAGTGACTATACATATTAGAAGGACCTATACACACATACCTGCATGCATACATACATGCACATACATACATACATACATACATACATACACACATATGTATGCAAAAGAACTAGAGAACTAGCTCAATTAATAAAGTGCTTGCCTGAGCTCAGGTCCTAGCATCCACTTAAAAAGTTAGGTATAGTGGAGTGTGCATGAAATGCCAGTGCTAAGGAAGTGGATATAGGTAGGTTCTACTGATTGGGACTCACTGGATGATCTGCCTGCCCAAATTGGTGGATGCCAAGACCTAGCGAGAGACCTTGTCTCAAGAAAACAAGTGAATTGCTACTGGGGAAGAGCAACCAAGGTAAACTCCCACCCCTCTCACTTGTGCCAGTAGAACTACATTCTAAACTAATGCTAAACTAAAACCTGAGGAATCAAGACAAAAATGACAAGAAAGTAGAAACCCAGAGAAAGTAGAAACTGCTCTGTTTCCTAGAGCAGTGAGTGCACCCCACTCCCTGTACTTATTCCTGTTTCCTATTCTACACTGAAGCCACTATTTTCTGGGACAGTGTTCTGGTTTATTTTCTGTTACTGTGACAAAACACTGACCAAAAATAACTTGGAAAGGAATGGGTTTATCTTAGCTGATGGCTTGTAGTCCATCATTCAGGAAAGCAAGGCAGGAACTCAGTGAAAGAATCTGGAGGCAGGAACTGAAGCTTACTGACTTGATGCCTAAGACTTGCCCAGTTTGCTTTCTTATACAACCTATAACCAGGTTATCATGGAGGGGGTGAAGCAGTGCTGGATGTAGTGATAAGCTCTAGGGACCAAGATGCAATGGGACTGCATCTCACAGGGTAGGACAATGACATGAGAACTCAACATGGGACTGGTGATACCTCAGTCAACACACAAGGTCTACCATGTGTCTCAGGAGACTTAAGAACACAGGCAGGAGTGTGGGCAGCTATTTCTTGGAGTGACTTTTTAGCTATGAAATGAAACTTCCTGGAATTTCACTCTCCTACAGCTAATTATGGTGTTGGGGAATGATTCTATTCAAGGGTAAATGCTTAATTTTCTTCCCTCTTATGTTTGTAAAGGGTATAAAAATGCTCCCAAGAAATTCATTCAGGGGCCACCAAAATGCTCCTGTACCATGGGTAAAGTGTCTAGGCTTTTTATGGCTAGTTCCTATGCTCAAGGCCCCAGGAGGCTGAGGTCAAATCACTGGCCAGCTATGTTCTCATGTAGAGCTCAAAGCTTCTTCTACATCCATGTGCCCAAAGAGCATGTCCTCTGCAACTCTTGTAGAGTTTTCTGGAGTCCATCTCTAGGTCTCCTGAAACCCTTGACATCAGTGACATTACAATGTCTTCCTAATGTCCCTGATCCTCAGAAGCTGCTCCAGTCCAGTGCTGTTGTTGGCTTCTATTAGTCCTGTGTGAGCACCCGACTCACTGTGGGAACAGTACTCAGGACTTGCTGGATGAGGAGGAGGCTGCCACACCCTGTGGCAGAGGGTAGCTAACATCAGCACCTGTCTGTTGCTTGGCAAAGGCAGTCACATATTCCTCTACAGATCGGAAGCAAGAGCTAGCTAGGATGAGGATACAAAGACTTGGGGGTGGACCTAGCTCTTCCAAACTGATCCCCTAGTTGGGGACCCAGCAGACCCTTTTTAAAGGCTGAGCATTTCTCTTGTATTACCCCCTCACCAGCACTTCCATGAGAAACCTGTCAAAATAAATTACATATTATAGATTCTGGGGAGTTGGGGGACCAGCTGTTACCAAAATGCTTGGTCTAATTTTAAGTTGATTCATTATGCATGATTAATTCCCAAAGCCCTGAGACAGAGAGAGAGAGAGAGAGAGAGAGAGAGAGAGGGGCACATAGTGCAGTCACACTGGGAACATGTCTGAGCTGCCCCCTCACCCCATCATTGCTGCTGCTGTCTTAATTTCCACTCTGTATTAGGAGAGATTTAGGTAGGCACAAAAGCCAAGACTTAGTGCTGTGTTCACAGCTTTTCAGTGGCACCTCCTCCATTAGAGTGGTATAACTACCATGTGGCGAACCAACATTCTTTGGGGGAAGTCAGCGTTCTCTGTGGGCGTCCTCTTGAGCCCCAGTCCTCACTCTGTCTCTGGACCCCATCTAGGGTATTGTACTCTTGTCTTGTGTTCTGAGCCTCCTTGGAACAGTATCTCCCACTCCTTTCTTCTCATGACTTTGAAAATTCTGAAGGGTGCTGGTCAGGTTTTGTAAACTGGCCCTGTGGGTATTCACCTGCTTTTTGTTGTTGTTGTTGTTGTTGTTTTCCCTGTGTTGTGCTCCCAGAAAGAACTCACTGCAAAAGCAACCCACACTGAAGGACAGGGAACTATGGTTCACTTTCTTGAAGGCAAACTCTCTTCATTAATCACTTAGCTCTGCCAGTGTAGGCTGTGGATACACATTTTGTACTTGAGACTGGTCAGTGCTCCTGAGTGACTTTACATTTCAGATTAGGAATTCTTTGTCTGTTCCTATGTCTTTCTAAAAAGCCTCTTTTATAGTATGTGTGTGTATAAATGTATGCGTGCCCATGTATATGAATGCATGTATGCATGTGCACCCATATACATAGGCTTGTTTATATGTATGTGTATATATGTGTGCATGTGTATATCATATGTATGTGTTTACATATTTGTATGGCTTATGTGTGTATATATGTCTGTATATGTGTATGTTTTCAAATCTGTTTTTGTGAATGTGTGTATTTCTATGCATGTGTGTTTGTCTATGTGTGTGTGCATGTATGTATATATTTGTATGTGGTGATATATGTATGTTTGTGTTTGCATGTATGTCTATGTATGCATTATATGTTCATGTGTGTATAAATGCTTATTTCTGTATGTAGGTATATGCATATGTTTGTGTATATATGTGTGTGGTATGTATGCATACATATGTATGTATATACATATGTATGTTTATTATGTATATATATATACATGTTTGTATGTATGTGCCTCTGTGTGTGTGTGTGTGTGTGTGTGTGTGTGTGTGTGTGTGTGTGTGTGCCAGCACTTTCTTACTTATCTAACACTGGGTGCCCTAGGATAAGCTGTTCTATTCCCTGATGGCCCTGTAGGCAGTCATTTCCTTGGGAAGCTCTTGTTCTTTTCATTGAGCACAGCATTAGAAAACAAGATCCAGACCCAGACTTTGTGACTGTGCTGCTTCTAGGCCTTCAGCCGACAGAAAAGGGAATACACGTGTCTACACCATGGATAACATCTCTTTTCCTCTCTTTCTGTTTCTACATTAAGCTGAACACAGACTCATGCTCACCTCCCCAGACTCCACCCATCACTCCTGGATCATCCCACCCTCCCCTCCTTTATCCACACCAAAGATGGATTGATTGTTCAGCCCCAGAGTGGCTTCATAATGGTCAGACACACCTGTGGGAAACGGCTTCATCAGAGGGCAGCAGGACAGTGTGCAGCTCCACCAGGGAGAGGACAGCCCACAGCAGGGGTCTGCCTTGCTTCCTGCTCTTTCCTAGCCCTTCCTGCAGAACCTCTCCTCTCTTGGCTTTTTGTTTGTTTTTCATCAGCGAAACACCCAGGAAAGCTTAAGGCTGTGTGATACATTCCTGAGCTAAGGACGTTGGCCCTGTGTCTGGCTCTGGTCCTGAGAGGCCGTCAGGGGAAGAGTCTGATCACTTGGGATGATCTGATTGAGCGTGGTCTCCTTTTCCTTCTATTTTAACTCCGTGTGTCCCCTGATGCTCTAGTCTTCCCTTCAGAGAGAAGAGTCTCTGAGCAACTTCTCTGTACTCATCTCTGAGCAGGCCGTGGAGATGGGAAGACAAATGTCAGCCCAACCCCAGGGACAGAGACACAAGCACCACTGCCTTCTGTAGCTGACACTGCTGCTTGAGGACAATGCTGGGAAGATAACTCAAGAATGGGAACTGAAGTGCTAAAAAAAAAAAGCCACACTGATGTTAAAGTTTCTACAGGGCCAATGGACTGATTAGAACTTCCCTGATCTCAGAGAATTGGGACAGGTCTAGACTCAAGCTATCTTGGGCTATCTCTAAAAGCATTCCAAAGAGCCATTCACTGTTCATTTCTATGTGTGACCTAAAAGCCTTGTGATTATGAACTAAGTCCCTTTGCAGTGTATAATATACTCCCAGGTCCTGTCAATCTGAAGGCTGACAAGGTCATCAGACGTCATCTGCAGACTATCTCAGAGATACACACATACACTTTACAGTTTCCATCAATTTTATTTTATTTTACTTTACTATTTTATTTTAAACAGCATCCCATGTATCCTAAGCTGGTTTTAAACTCTGTATGTATTAAAAGATGACCTTGAACTTCTGGTCCTCCTATCTTTACCTCCAGAATGCTGACACTATGCCTGGTTTATCATATTCTAAGGATGAAAGCTAGGCTTCAGTGTATGTTAATCAAGCAACTGGCCTATGTCCCACTACCTATCAATCTATTTGAAAAGTACCTTGATTTATAACTTTCTTTGTTCTCTTACTATAGAAACTCCATGGAACACTCACTATCTGGACCATGGAATTTGAAGCGACCTGAATCTGTGTCCCTGGGCCGTGATCACTTTTGTGTAGTTGTAGAAAAAGCCATCTTTTATTTTCTTTGAGGTGAGAGCAAAGGTTTTTAATTAACAGAATAGATATAGAAGAGGTAGGGTTTTATCCTTTGGAACATCCACCTGCTTAAATCCTGGCCACACAAATGTAGTTCAGGGACCACCGGCAGCAGCAATGACTGTGAGCTGTGAACAAAGCAGAGCCTCTGGCCCCTCCCAGACCAATTGACTCATTAATGAAGTTTGACATGATAACAGACCAGAGTTTCCTCATTTGTGAAAAGCCCTTGGTACTGGCCTGGTACTCGCTTAACTGGTGGGATGACACACCCATTCTGAACTTGGGACTCAGTTTTCCTTAACAGAGTAGAGACAAGATGTTAATTCAATCCCTTAATAACCTATACACCACACTTAGATGGCCCCTTGGGGGACTCCCATCACCCATCCTTTCCAGATGGGGAAAATCCGAAGGTCTCAGAGGAGTATTTTGGTCAGCATCACAGCATGAGCTAGCTCAAAGATTGGACTCCGTGAGGGAGAGAGGTCTCCTGCCTCCTTGGGGACAACCTCCAGTCCTGGTATTCTCCAGTACCCATCTCCATCCTGTATCTCTGAGTGTTGACTGATACCCAGTCTGTGGGAAGGAAAGCGACTGTAAATGTGGAGCTCTCAGAGCTGAGTCCAGGCTGAGAATTCCTGCTGGGTCAGAGCCTTCTGAGCTGCAAGATCTTTCTGCCCAAACTCAGTTGGAAAAGCATAGGAAAGGCTGGGAACCAATACAGTCATGTTGGAAAGTCTGTGCTTCCTGATCAGAGAAATGCCACATGGAGAATTTTTCTTCCATCACAGACTTTCCCCTAACCCCCAGCGACAGGGTTCCTCTCCACTCCCACCCTACTGCATGTCACATGACTGAGCTCCCACACAATATGGAAGGGCTAAGGAAAACCTAATTTCTTCCTACTGCCAGGGCCACCAGCAAGAAAGAGGGGTTTAGAATTCCACAAGTAAGTGTTCATTTTGCTATAAGCAATGTGAAGCTTAGAGCAGCAAAGACTCATTTACATGAAGTTGCCCTGAAACCTATAGGTCTATGGGGACAAACCAGGACTGTCCAGATCAACTGCCTATCTTTAAATGGTCTGTCTAACACATTGATCAATCCGTGAGCTCCTGATTATCACTCAATCTTTTCTCCAATGGTCTGACCTCCCCCACAATGGAAGTCACTGGGATGTCTGATCCTCCCTTGCAGAGTGGAAAGGCAGTCCACCTATTGGAGTTCTGGATCTGCCAGAAGTTAAATAATGACAGACTTATTAATATTTATTATAGGGAAGGCTTTCAGCTGGGTAGACGCTCAGCTAACTCAATCTAAATTTAACCTGACTAACTAGCCTATGACCCCACCACATGGCTAGTTTTGTTTGTTTGTTTGTTTGTTTTTGTTTTTTCAAACCTCTGTTCCTGTTCACATCAGAAACATTTCCCTGTTCCACAGGAAAATCTCTCACTTCATATTTCTTCTCCCCAAAACCTTTTCTCTGCCCAGAAGTTCCACCCTCCTCTTCCTGCCTAGCTTTTGGCTGTTGGGTCTTTATTAAACCTATTAGCAAGTGAGGAAGGGGAATGTTTACAAAATGGAAAGCCAGGTGATTGGCCTTAAGAATAATAGGACAAAAATCTGGCCAGTACTTGGCTCTTTGCTGGTACAGCCATCAACAATTGACAATACAGGGACACCTTCACACACCATACTGCCAACAGAGTTAGAATCCCATTTGGACCCTTGAGGAAACAAAGCTGTCCTCTCATACACACTGCTTCTAGAATCCTTCTCTGTGTAGAGTCAAAAGTTAGAGGTGATGGGAATTTCAGGTGCCTACTCCACACAAGGTAGTCAGAAACCGGAGGAGCTACACTTTGTGTCTGGATAAGGAGAATGTCATAGAAAGTGCCTTCAAGGAAGACTTTTGGGGACTAATGTGTGGCACCTGTAGAAAATCCAATGCTTCACTTCTGCTTTAGTAGGTTTGAAAGAGAAACTACCTCTGCTATTTCTATGGGAAGCTTGCCTCCTTCCTAAGACTAGACCATCTAAAAAGCACTGTGACTAGGTGTTTTGACGCCAGCATAGCCAGTCAATTAGCAATGTCAACATCAGAACTAAGAGAACCAACAGAAGCACTTCCCAGCTTCCTGAAGGGCAGGACCTGAGGAGATGAGTGGCCCCAGTCCCTGCCATTTGTGCCCTTGGCTCCCCAGAAACCATTCTGGCTTCTGCTTTCATGAAGCTCTAACTCCTGGGCCTCTGGAGCCAAAGTGCTCAGAGTGCTTCCAGGAATTGCTGTTGCCCGATGTCAATTTTATATCACACTGCTGCTAAAAGCACCTGCCACTGGGAATTAGCTAACACAAGGCCGACACTTAGAAAAGTCTACCAAAAAATAAGAGGAAGCGCAAAAGTGCCCAGCGTGGAAAGCTACTTAGTCTGTGTATTTTCCGTCTCCTCTCGCCTTCCGAACGTTCCTCTTCTCTCCCTCCTTTCCTTCCTCCCGCCACTGGCACATCTAGGGAACATTTTAATTCTGGAAATAAAAGAGAAGTGAGCCAAGCAGTCTGTGAAGGGAGTTTGGAGTGTGGGAGGAGAGGGTCGCAAGGAGACAACTCAGTTCCTGCTTGGGGTGGGTAGTTCTGTAGCAGCTTCTGGAAAGCCAGTAAGCACACAAGCAGTGGCCCTCAGGGCAGCCTTGGAGAGTGTCTGGATGCTGAGAGATACAGAGACTCAAGGGTGACCATGGACAGGGCCAGTGATCTGAGGGCTTTAGATGACAGTAGAGACAGAATCTGCCATTGTTCCAGAAAGCTATTCAACTAAGTGGCACTGTGTCAGTTAATCCTCATCTGAGACTTTAAAAATGTGTGACAGTTAACTCTCTCTCTCTCTCTCTCTCTCTCTCTCTCTCTCTCTCTCTCTGTGTGTGTGTGTGTGTGTGTGTGTGTGTGTGTGTGTGTGTGTGTGCATATGTGTTCAGGTTCATATGTGTGTGCATGCATACACAGACCAGAGGCCAATCTCAGGTATAATTCCTCAGATGCTATTTGCCTTGCTTTCTGAAAGAGTCTCTAACTGGCCTGAAACTGGATGAGTAGGCTAGGCTGACTGGTTCATGAGCCCCAAGAATCTGTCAGTCTCTGCCTCCCCATTGCTGGGATGACATTGACATGCTACCACACCCATGTTGTCGTTGTTGTTTGTTATTGTTGCTGTGGTTGTTGTTGTGTTGTCTTAGGTAGGTCCTAGGGATTGAGCTCAGCTCCTCATGCTTACATGGCCAACAGTCTACACCTGAACTCTCTCCTCAGTCCTGTGACAGGTAGGCCTTAAGATTGATATTTTGATAGCATGGCGGGGAATCCGAATGATGAAGCAAACTTGAAAGTCAATTCCATTAGGTCCCCTGGAATAGAAGTTGATGGGGTGATCAAAGCACACAAAATTCTGGTGATCAAAGCACACAAAATTCTACTACTTTATATACTGAAAAATAAAAATGTAAGAATGGAGAGATGGCTCAGAGGTTAAGAGAGCTGGCTGTTCTTCCAGAGGTCATGAGTTCAATTCCCAGCAACCACATGGTGGCTCACAGCCATCTATAATGGGATCCAATGCTCTCTTCTGATGTGTCAGTGACAGCATGCTCATATACATTAAATGGATAGATAGATAGAGAGATAGATAGATAGATGATAGATAGATAGATAGATAGATAGATAGATAGATAGATAGATAGATAGATAGATGAACAAGTTAAAAATGAATGGAAGTAGTCTCCATGGGTAGAAAATTCTGCATCCAGAAGCTAGAGGCTTTTAAATAAGTATTAGATATTATATTAGGTATTAGATAATCTCTGTAGTTGTTAGCTGGGGAGGTCTCAGAGGCCTCCAGAAGAAGACACAGTGCTGCCATTACCATCGATTATCCTCCAGAACTAGATGGTAAGGCACTATTGCTGAAAATACCTCACACATTGGTTATAGGACACCAAGAAATCAAAATAGAACTGGATTGGGAATTCCCTTCCTGATGGCTAGCATTGATGATGCCAGAAGGTGCTATGTAAGCCTCTGTAGGAGGAAATGAGAAGGCAGAACAGCTAGTCGTAGCCAGCTGTTCTGCAACACTGCCCCCCACAGGCAGCATGCGATCATTACCACAATAATGGCACGACACTTGTAAGATAACCAATTACTTTGTGACTGAACTTGAGACCCATTTCATGCGAGGGAAGATGTAACTAACACATTATAAACGTGGTCAAAGGCCAATGACTGGAAGAGCTTAGGCCTGAGGGAAAACGTTCTACTGTTGTTTCCTCAAACAGACATGTCAAATGGCTAAATATTCACCTTATGCCCATAGACTAGTCCCACTTTCATTCCAGGGCAGAAGGGGAAAGCTAATGAAGGGACTCCTATCTGGTCACAGTACTAAGGCTGTATTACTGACAGGAGCTCAGGCTTTCGTGGATCATCTGCACCCCCTCCCAATTCCAAGGTCCAGGGACCATTGCAGATGGTAGAAGGAATGTTTGAGCCAGAGGATGAGAGGAGTGTCACAATATGCTCCCATCCAGGCAGGACATAGCCATTGCAACCATGAACACACAGCAACTATGAGCACTTGTGCAATAGCATGCCCTTCCACATGCTACCATGGATGGAAGAGGTGACCATGAGGTGCCAACTGTTCCTGAGGCTGTTGGCTGATGACTGTTAATGGATGTTGGAGGAGGGGGTGCTATTTTCTCCAGTGGTGTAACCATGGTGTTTGGGGGTGGGTTGAGGTGTGCACTAGATGGAAGAAGGAACAGTTTAGAAGGAAAGGAAGAGAGATACTGAGTGTCTTAGTTAGAGTTTCACTGTTGTGAACAGACACCATGACCAAGGCAATTCTTATAAGGACAACATTTAATTAGGGCTGGCTTACAGGTTCAGAGGTTCAGTCCATAATCAAGGTGAGAGCATGGCAGCATTCAGGCAGGCATGGTGCAGGAGGAACTGAGAGTTCTACATCTTCATCTGAAGGCCGCTGGAGGAATTATTGACTTCCAGGTTTCAGCTAGGATGAGAGTCTTAAAGCCCATGCCCACAGCGACACACCTACTCCAACAAGGCCACATTTACTCCAACAGGCTACACCTTCTAATGGTGCCACTCCCTGGGCTGAACATATACAAGCCATCACACTGAAATACAGAAGAGTAATGGGGAAAGAATATAATACAGTGCACTGTGTGTGTGTGTGTGTGTGTGTGTGTGTGTGTGTGCTCGCGCGCACACGCACGTGCATGCATGTGTAACTCGCCAGAGTAAAGAAAAAATAATACGTATGTACAAAGAATGATTTTAAAAAGTAAGAAGAGTAAAAGCTGTTCTAGTGAGGGCCTGAGGCTGTAGTGGAATTAGACAGAAGCTTTGGACAATGAGAGGGGAGACGGGTCATCTGGACACCGGGCATTCTGAGGCTAGGTAGAAAGGCAGCTGTGCCAGCAAGGATTCCTACACTCTGGCTACCTTATCCAGGGATGACGGAGCATCCGTCTGCCAGTGCTGTCCCTCTGCTGCCGGCCAGGCATCCTGCCTCCCAGATCAGCTGTGCTTGCTGTTGTAATTAAACAGTTTACAGAAGCTGATGAAACAGGCGTGCCAAAAGCAAGAGTTGTTTCCATGAAAACTAAGTTTAGTTCTTAGGAAAAGCTTGTTCTGTAAATGGAAGTCGCTAAAAATACTCTCTGAAATGGGTGTGGGCGGGATGATTTTAAGCCTGGAGAGAGTCAGATACGTTTAAAAATACCTGCCCCGGCTTGAGTTCTCCCTTATTTTAAAGACCGAAATTGGAAATTATAGACAATGTTCCGAGCAGGGATTATATAAGAAAAAAGTGACTGGGAATTCATAACAAAGGCTTTATTCTCGAAGGAAGGCTTCCGTTAAGCCAATGAATGACACAGACCTTAAATTAGGATAAAATGCTTAATGTACCATAATGTTGTGTTTAAGGAGAATTATACGAAATCAGAAAGGGTCATGTCTCATTCGTCAAGGGCTTAGATTTTCCCACAGATGTAGGGAGCCACTCGGGTTAGGAATGGTGCATCTGGCTTCTCAGAGCATGGCATGTGTGCACTGGGGCTGTAGGGTTGAGGTGGGCTCAGATCAAACCAAGCAGGAAGGAGACTCCGGGGCTGGGGAGACTCAGTGGGCAATGTGCTCGCTCTGCAAGCATGGGGATCTGAGTTTGGGTTTTCAGCATCAGGATAAAAGCAGGGTTTGGCACCAAGTGTCTGTGCTCCTAGTGTTGGTGAGATGGAGTCGAAGTTCCTTAGGACCTGCTGGGAGGCCTGTCCAGCTGAGCCCAGAAGCTCCAGGTTCAATGAGAAACCATGTCTCAGAAGCATAAGGCACATGAGAGGACATTAAGAGGTTAAGTTCTGGCCTCCACTTGCATGTGCACATCTCTCTCTCTCTCTCTCTCTCTCTCTCTCTCTCTCTCTCTCTCTCTCTCTCTCTCACACACACACACACACACACACACACATACACACACAAGGAAAATCTGTATTCTAGATGTTGAGAGTAAAGAAAACAGAAGTGCAGAATGGAAGACAGAGTGAGAGGTTTTCAGGAGGCAGAGTGGCCAGGCTCAGACGATTGTGTCTGGGGTTTGTGGTCTGAGTGATGGCGAGGGAGGGGAGTGATAGAGATTCCTGTGAAGGCTTCATGTCAGATTCAGTGCAAGCAGCGGGGCCAGAATGAAATGGAACCTAGAAAAGACAGGACTGTGTTCTACTCACTGTGTCTCCAGTAGACTTCTCCTTCTTGCATAGTCTTAGGCTCACGGTGTCCTTTCAGATCCCAATCTTGAAGCCCCACTGTGAAACAGATCTGGTCCCCTAAAGCAAGCTGTACTCTACTTAGTCCAGAGCTCTGTGCACTAGACCTGAGCTGGGTTTCCTGCAAATGACTTAACTTTGCTCTTTACAGTCTAATTTTTTGATGGAGTCATTTTTTTTTTTTTTAGAAAAATGTCCTGAGTGTCAGAGGCAATTCCATATTTCTATGCATTACTCCATATGCTGCCAAGGAGATATTGGACCCCATTGTCCTCTGTGACCTTAAACCTTCTAGCATGATGTTCTGTGGGACCTGAATTTGGGGGAATATCAGCTTGATATTGTTAATGCTGAGAAAGAGTAGGGGAAATATACAAGGAGTTTTACAGATATATCTTTATATAAAACATATGGGCTCCAGCTGATATGGTGGGAAAAGGAACTAAGGGTCCCAGAGTGCACAAGTGCAGATTAAGTTTAAGATAAGGAGGTTTATCTGTCTGCAGAAAGATAAGGAGGTATGTGTGCATGGGACCTGGCAGTATTACCTCATCATTCTAACGATATGTACTTGTTATCTTTTCATTTGTTTTGCACTTTCTTTTAAGGTGGCTGTGCCCCCCACAATACACACTCATGTGCTTAATCATCTGCTCTCTCCAGCTAGTGGGACCTTTGGAATGTTGTGGAACCTTTTCCATGTTGGCGTGTGTTTATGTGTGGTTTCATGTACAAGTGTATGTATGGAGGCCAGAGATCAATGTTGGGCTAACTTCTCAATCACTTTACTGTAATTATTTTGAGACAGCATCTCTCACCAAACTCTTTGATTAGTTAGAGAGGCTGCTCAGCAAATCACAGTGATTCTCCTACCTCTGCCTCCCCAGTACTGGAATTGCAGGCCATGCACCACTATACTAGATTTTAATGTTTGTTGCAAATATCCAGGTCAAGTCCCCATGCTTGCACTCCAAGCACTTTACTGACAGAGCCATCTCCTGGCCCCAGGCTGTGGAACCTTTACAAGATCAAGACTTTGTTGGGAAAAGTGGGTTATGGGGCCAAGCCTTGAGGCTTTATTACTCAACCCTACTTCCCTTCCCGTCTGCTTTCTACTTCCTGATCTGTCAAGATGTGAGGTAGAGAGTCTCAGCTGCACACTCCTGTCACCATGCTGTGTCCTCTTTCTCAAGTCATCAAGATAAGTACCAGGAGTTGTCATTGAAGATCTGATGGTGGTCTTGCCAAGCTAATTTTCACTCTTCATTAAGTTCAAAATATAAGATTATATACTGGAGATTCAGGGGAGTTCTGAACAGTAACAGACCCACTTCTCAGTTACTCAGGCAGTCTCCTACTGTGAGAGGTTTTCCCTGCTAGAACCCACAAGAACAACATGTCACTGGAAGTTTGATAAAGACAAGGAGCATTCTTCATTGTGCCCTTGAACTCTGTCAAGTGGCCCCTGAGGCACAAAAGGCTTCTTTCCCCACATCTTCATCATCCATCATTCCCTGTCTACCAGCTTCACCAGTCAAATATATTTCAGAAGTAAAATTGGTATCATTTTGTGGTCTCAAGTGAAAAGTCTCATAAGAAAGCTTGCTACAGCCCTCTGTCTAGCCTCCAAAGACTGCTGTGTCTTAGAGTATCACTGGGGAGAAGTTTCTGAACAGCTCTTTTTTGAAGTGTATTGTGCATGAGTGGGATCAAATTCATCTTTTCCCAATGAGGTATTTATTCCTTATATGTCTTATGTTAAACTGACAGTGGTCTGGGCAGAAAGAAGACAGGGTGGTGATGAGAGAGGGTATGGAGGGAGAGAGGGAGGGAGGGAGGGAGGGAGGAAGAGAGAGAGAGAGAGAGAGAGATTATTTTAAGATTTTATATGTCCTTTTGCCCAAGTTACTTACTGAGTTCCGGGGCCCTGACAGCTTGTTTTGAGGGCTTCTTTGTGCCAGGTACCTGCCAAATGCTGGAGGGATGTGGGTGTGATAGGCTGTAGGAGTCTTTAAAATGCTGAGTGAGGTCACTCATTACCATGCCAAAGATGGAAGCTATCACATGTGGCTGCAAGGAGAGGAATGGGAAGGAAGGTCTATGGGGACCACTGGAGAAGGAGGTAGGAGAAAGGAGCACTCAGAGCTGGGACACCCACGATGGACCAGAGCCTGGCAGACAGCTTCTCACAGAATACTCCCACTGAATCCCCTCCTCTCTCCGAAAAGCGAATGTCATCACCAAGCTGTACAAATGTTAGGTTGCATGGCAGAGAGGTAGCTTATTGCTACAATGGAACACCATGATCAAAAGCAGCTTGGAGAGGAAAGGGTTTATTTGGCTTATGTTTCCTGAATCACAGTCCATTGAGAGAAGCCAAAGCAGAAACTGGGGCAGGAACCTGGAGGCAGGAACTGATGCAGAGACCTTGGAGGGGCGCTGCTCACGGGCTTGCTCCTCATGGCTTGCTACATCTAATTTCTTATAGAACCCAGGACAACTAGCCAAGGAATATTTTCACTCACAATAGGCTGAGCCCTCCTCCATCAACCGCAAATTAAGTAGAAGTCATACAGGCTTGTCTGCCTCCAGCCCATTCCATTCTTCAACGGATGCTCCCCCAGATGACTTTAGCTTATGTCAAGCTGAAGTGAAACTAGCCCAGACAGAGGAATTAGGGTTGTAGATGGAATTAAGCTATATAGTTCCCCAGATTTGAGATGGAAAGATACCAATGGAGGAGTTGAATGAGTCCAGTGTAGTCAGGACAGCCCTTGTAAATGGAAGAGGGAGGCAGAAGAGAGAGGCCTAGAGAGATGATGAGGAATATTTAAACTGTGTGTGTGAGTGTTGAAGGCAGAGGAAGAGTCCAAGAAGGAGTTATAGCAGCCTCCAGAAATTGGAGAAAGTGGGAGGCAGATGCTCCATGGAAACTCCTGAACTCAGTCTGAACTAGCCCTCCAGTTTCTTGAAACCCAAGGGCTTCGGGATATCCCTGTGGGAACTGTTTTCCCATGCAGGTCCCAAGGCCTCTGCCTGGAGAACCTGGGGTAGGATTGTCCTCCTGTTGGAGGAATTCCCACAGGGTAGAGTCTTACCCCACCCCAGAAAGCTTAGCTTGTACAGATTATGGATGTTGTGAGGCCCGTGTGCTCTCTCTGCTTCATCTCCTATTGTGAGTTCCCTAGAGAGAAGCTGCCTTCCTCTTCCTTGAAATTCTATAGTCAGCCAATCAGCCACTCCCATTCAGTCATTCCCCCTCCTCCCATCCCAGCTTTTAGAACATCAAGTTTAACCGGGAACTCCTTATTTTCTTTTTTAAAAATGGTCTGGCAAATCCGTTGCCTTCCGTTGCTCTGCAGGTTCCTACATTTCCCCAGAGGCATAAATTAGCATATCGTTATAAATTAGCATATAGTTATAAATTAGCATATCATTATAAAACTGTGGTACCTTTGCAGTTTTACAGACCTGGGTTGAAATCTGAGCTCCACCACTTGGCAACTGTGGATTTGGACATAATTTTGTTTTGTTTCAAGCATGATATCTATGTCCTCCCTGCACAAAGAGAACAACTGCCTTCCTAGGGAGTATCAAGGCAGAGGTTTAATGAAATATAAATCCCATGGAGATTTAGAATGTGGGTGGGTCCACAGTCAATGCCCAACTGAAGCTAAACATCACCGATGCCCTGAAATCGAAGCCGTCACTGTTGCCCTTCGATCACTTTGAAGCACAGCCTGCAGTTGATTAGCTCTTCTTACATGCCAGAGCAATGTCCATTAGCGTGCTCTGCTCTTAGCAGATACTCAGTGACAGTTCGTTAAATTGGAGCAAATTGTCACTGACAGCAAAGGTGAGAAAATACAAAGTGTCTACTCGCTTCAGCACAGCAAGGATGCTCTGACTGGTCCTAAAGCCTTCACCCCATTTATAAGCGTATCTGTTTGCTGAGCCTCACAAACAAAAGCTCCTCCTGGGGTTTCCTCCTGTTTTACCTGAGAATGATTGTGCTGGTTGGTGCAGACCTAGACATAGCTGGGAAGAGGGTATCTTTTTTAAAAAATTTATTTATTTTATGTATGTGAATACACTGTCACTCTCTTCAGATACACCAGAAGAGGGCATCAGATCCCAGTACAGATGGTTGTGAGCCTCCATGTGCTTACTGGGAATTGAACTCAGGACCTCTGGAAGGGTAGACAGTGCTCCTAACCTGCTGAGTCATCTCTCCAGCCCAGAAGAGGGTATCTTAACTGAGAAAATGCCCCCATGAGACTGACCTGCAGATGAATGTGTGGAATACTGTCTTGATCAATTAGTGATGTTGGAGGTACCAGCCAATTGTGGTACCAACCTTGGGCTGATGGTACTGGATGGTAAAGGAAAGCAAAGTGAGCAAGCCATGGAGAGCAAGCCAGTGAGCATTACTTCTCCATGGCCTCTACTTCAGATCCTGCTCTTGAGAGTCTGCCCTGACTTCTCTCAATGATGGACTGTGATCACAATTATAAATGAAATAAACCTTTTCCTCCCCAGGTTGCTTTTGCCCATGGTGTTTAATCACAGAAATATATAGCAAACTCTCAAACTGTGGTGGGGAATGTTTGTCATCAGGGGAGAGCCCACCTGTGGTGGCAGAAGTGTGGGGTAGCTGGTCCCACAGCACCTGCAGTCATGAAGCCTAGTCTGTAGGATGGCACTGTCCACATTCAGGGTGGTTCTTCCATTCTCAGTCAACCCCCAGTCACACCTAGAGATGTGTATTCCAGATTCTTCTAAGCCTTGCTACATTGACAATGAAGACGAGTCTTCACAATCAAGAAAAAAGAAGACAATTCATCCTGATGGGCCCTTTACTGTTTTAAACATTGTCTATGTCAGTATTTTACATTTAGTTTCTCATTCCAGCCTCCAAACTATGGGGCTATGTCCCCTTTCTTCACATAAAATGTAGAGCATTAGAACTTTAGAGCTTCAGCCATTTAACACGGATTAAAACTTGGCACACTAGCATTCGATAACCTTTAAGTCTGTGGGGAATACTTTGCTCTAACCCCTAACATAGGGGGAGCATTCATGATAAGAGCAGCATGGTACACCTGAACAGCTGACTCACAGTGCATACCAGGGCAGGCAGACTGAAACAGATATGTAGCCAAAGCTTGCTAAGTCAAGCACACAATCAGCGTGGCCAGTGGGTGATATCCATCAAGAGTGTATCGATTGTTCTTTGATGAGGAGTGAAAACTGCACTTATCTGTAACCATTAAGATAAATATTTATCGGTTGATGTCATGGATTATGCTGGTTTAGTAAAAGAGCAGTTGTAGATTCTCCTCCATTAACCATGCTCTCACCAGCACTCAGTAGTTAACTAGGTTTCCAATACCAGACATGACATAGCTCTTGTTGAGTGGATCTTAAGACCAATTAGAGAGACATTAGTGACTGCCATCATATGTGTGACATCACATCATGTGGTTCCTAGGTTGAGGCAGTTCCTGGGCTCCGTAGCTGTGTAGGACTTTTGGTTGCCTCCTCTTTAGGAATCTTCTGTGGTGATGGAAGCCAGTACTCTGGGAGGGGGCATTCAGCTCAGTTCCAGATCAAGGGCCTCTGGGCCCTATTTCTGAAGTTTGTGGAATCTTCAGACGAAGACCACTATAGAAAATCACAGTCAAAATGTTAAATTTGAAATTTAGTCGGGAATGGTACAGAGCATTAAAGTGTGTGTGTGTGTGTGTGTGTGAGAGTGTGAGAGAGAGAGAGAGAGAGAGAGAGAGAGAGAGAGAGAGAGAGAGAGAGAGAGAGTAAGAGACAGATAATCAGGAAGTTTGCTGTGAGATTATGTCTCCTGGTAATATCAGAAGCTACATACATAAAGTCTCACCACACAACTACCCAAATTTGAGCTAGACAAGGGTGACACAAATTAGCATGCCAAACTGGCTGTGCAAAAGCCCACAAACCCTCAACTCTACACAAAGAACTACCAGCAACTGAGTAGTAGCTGAGGAAGGAGAGGTAGTCCTCCCCAGGAAAAGATAAAGCAACTGGTTGTCCAGTGACAATTGGTCATCCATGAGAATATACTCACAAGTAACATTATATGGACGGAGCAGGCTATATTTAGGAACATATTTGTATGCATCTATGTGAAATTACGATTAATGAAAAAAAGAGGTCATAAATTCCAAGGAGAGTGTGGGTGATATATGGTTTGGTTTTACGGAGGAAAAGGAAAGGAAGAAATCTTGTAAGGAAATTGTAATCTCATAAGTAACTAAAAGCACAGTGACTCTAAGAAGACTGTGTGGGTTGTAATGGGGCAGAATTTCTGTCAGCACCACGGACAGTGTCCTTGACGTTTCCTATTTGGGAAACAGGAGGTACTGATCTGTTTGGATTTCAGCTCAGTCCAGACCTACTAACGACCTTAAGTGGTTCCAAGTAACAGGATTTGTCTGGAAACCAGTTCCAGTTTTTGGATTGAGACTCCGCACACTTTCTCAACACCATCTCCCTCCAGAGCCCACAACTCTTTCCCCAGGCAGGGATTCATCTGAGAGAGTCACCTAGCTGAGATCTTGATACACATAGCACCATCCACGGTCAAAAAGCTGGTAGAAATGGTGGACGAACCTTTAAAAGTCCTAGACTGAAACCCTGTGCTTCATCACAGCTCCTAAAGTAGTATTTGCAAAGTTAGGCCTAACCACTCACAAGGTCTAGAAGAAAACAGGCTGATTAGTTTTATGTCAACTTGACACAGCTGGAGTCATTTTGCAAAGAAAGAACCTCACTTGAAGAAATTCCCCCACCAGACTGGCCCGAAGGAGCATTTTCTTGATTAATGATTGATTGGTTTGGGTTAACCCAGTTGACTGCAGGCAGTGTCACCTTGGGCTTATGGTCCTGGGTGCTGTGAAAACAAACAAACAAACAAACAAACAAAAGCAGGGTGAATACACGATGGGGCAAAGCCAGTAAACAGTGTCCATCCATCGCCTCTGCTTCAGTTCCAGGTTCCTGCCCTGAGTCCCTGCCCTGACTTCCCTTCATAATAGACTGTGCTATGGAACTGTAAACAGAAACAAACTTTTTCCTCCCTAAGTTGCTTTTGGTCCTGGTGTTTTATCACGGCAATAGAATCCCTAACTGAGACATAGTCACAGCAGCATTGAAAATAAAAGTGGGTGATCTGTGAGCCCACATCTTCTGCTACAAGGGTTGTGGAATTCAAACAGCAAAATCATGAACAGTGTTTGCCCAGTGGAAAAGCAGAACTCTGCACACGTCCAGGATTACACGGAGGAGAGATATCAGTGCAATGTGTTGCCTGGGCCATCTCTGTCTAGGAAGCTTCCTCTGCAGCTTTGCTAAGAGCAAAGAACCAGGGAGGGAAGTTGACCTTTCTGTGCATCTGTCTCACATTCTTTTCTTTGTGTGTCTGGAGGGCAGTAAGAGTGCCTCTGCCCCACAGCCCTGCAAATGCACTCAGTGCCATGGAGTTGCACACTTATGGTGATGCCATCATTGGAATGCATGCATCTTCCCCAGATTCACTTATTAAAACTTGGTCACCAGCATGATTGTGTCAGGAGTTGGGGACTTTGGGAGCTAATTTTAGAGTGATGGTTCCACTCCCATGGAGAGGTTTAGTGTCTTCATAAAAGAGACCCCCAGATAGCTGCCCTGCTTTTCTGTGGTATGCATAAATGCAGACACAATGAGAAAGTGCTCTCTGTGGGCTGGGAAGAGAATCCTTGTCTGGTGGCTTGATCTTGGTCTTTGCCACCTCAGAGCTGTGAGGAAGAGTTAGTTGCTCACATTTCTTTTCTTTCTTTTTCTCTCTTTTTTTAAATTTTTCTTTTATTGGATTTTTAAATTTCATTTTAGATGTTATCCCCTTTCCCAGTTTCTCCTCCAGAAACCCACTATCCCATCTCCCCCTGCTTCTACGAGGGTGCTCTTTCATCCACCCACCCATTCCCTCCTACCTCCCTGCCCTGACATTCCTCTACACTGGGGCATTGAGCCTTGACAGGTGCAAAGACCTCTATTCCCATTGATGCCTGACAAGGCTATCCACTGCTACATATGCAGATGGAGCCATAGGTCCATCCTGTGCTCTCTTGAAATGGCTGTTTAGTCCCTGGGAATTCTGGGGTGTCTGGTTGGTTGATATTGTGTTCTTCTTATGGGATTGAAAACCCCTTCAGCTCCTTCAATTTTTTTCTCTAACTCCTCCACTGGGGACCCTGTTCTCAGTTCAATGGTTGGCTATGAGCATCTGCCTCTGTATTTGTAAGGCTATGGCAGAACCTCTTAGGAGACAGCTGTATCAGGCTCCTGTCAGCATGTACTTCTTGGTATCCGCAATATTGTCTGGTTTTGGTGTCTGTATATGGGATGGATCCCCCCAGGTAAAGTAATCTCTGGATGGCCTGTCCTTCAGTCTCTGCTCCATATGTTGTCTTCATATTTTCTCCTGTGAGTACTTTTGTTCTCCATTCTAAGAAGGTCTGGAGCATCCACATTTTGGTCTTCCTTCTTCTTGAGCTTCACATGGTTTATGTATTGCATCTTAGGTATTCTGACCTTTAAGGGCTAATATCTGCTTATCAGTGAATGCATACCATGTGAGTTCTTTGTGATTAGGTTACCTCACATTTCTAAGTCACCTAGATCATGTCATTTTGATATAGAAGCCAAGCATATCTAAATTTTATTTAAGACTGTCATATTCTACTGACTGAGCTAGCAATATACCTGTGATGCTTAATTTTTATGTTCTACTTATAAATATGAGCAATCATCTTAGAAAATTACATAAAAATATCCAGAAAGATGGATCAGCAAGCAAAGCACCTGCCATTAAGCCTGGCCACCTGAGTTTAATCTCTGGGACCCGTGTAAGGAAAGAGAACTGAGTCAATTTGTCCTCTGACCTCTGCACATATATTATGGCATGTGCATACCTCACCTCCACATAAAATAAATGAATACATATATAGTTAAATATATATGTGCCCCCCTTTCTCATGTGTTTTGAAATGTTTGGTCCATAGGGGGGCACTATTAGGAGATGTGGCTTTGAAATAGGTGTGGCCTTGTTGGAAGAAGTGTATCACTGCAGAAGCAGACTTTGAGGCCTCATATATAAGCTCAAGATATTCCCAGTATGAAAATCTAGTCTCCCTGGCTGCCTTCAGATCAAGATGTAGGACTCTCAGCTCCTCTAGCACCATGTCTACCTGAAGGCTGCCATGGTCCCTGACATTATGAAAATGGACTGAGGCCCCTGGATCCTTCTGGGAGAGAGCTGGTCTCCCAGGAGTGCTGACACACCTGAAAGCACAAATAGGACTACCACTTCTGCTCACAGAAACCTGCCTGGAGACCTCAGGATGCAGGAGCTGAGGAGCAGTCTGGGGGCAGGATTCTTCCATTCTCTGTGTGTACCAGGAGCTGACCCTGTGCCACAGCTCTCTGTGCCTGGATCCAGCTGGGAGAGAGCAGGTCTCCCAAGAGTGCTGGCACAAAGGTTACAGTAGGGTCAAGGCACTGTCAAAGACAGCAAAAACAGCTAACACCAGAGATAACCAGATGGCAAGAGGCAAGTGCAAGAACATAAGCAAAAGAAACAAAGGCAACTTGGCATTTTCAGAACCCAGTTCTCCCACAACAGCAAGTTCATGATATCCCAACATACTGGAAAAGCAAGATTCTGATTTAAAGTTACATCTTATGATGATGTTAGACAATGTTAAGAAGGACATAAATAACTCCCTTAAAGAAATACAGGACAACACAGGTAAACAGGTAGAAGCCCTTAAATAGGAAACACAAAAATCCCTTAAAGAATTACAGGAAAACACAACCAAACAGGAGAAAGAATTGAACAAAACCATCCAGGATCTAAAAATGGAAAGAGAAACAATAAAGAAATCACAAAGGGAGACAACCCTAGAAATAGAAAACCTAGGAAAGAGATCAGGAGTCATAGATGCAAGCATCACCAACAGAATACAAGAGATAGAAGAGAGAATCTCAGGGGCAGAAGATACCTTAGAAAACATTAATATGACAGTCAAAGAAAATGCAAAATGCAGAAAGATTCTAACCCAAAACTTGCAGGAAATCCAGGACACAATGAGAAGATCAAACCTAAGGAATAACAGGTATAGAAGAGAACAAAGATTCCCAACTTAAAGGGCCAATAAGTATCTTTAACAAAATTAGAGAAGAAAACTTCCCTAACCTAAAGAAAGAGATGTTCATAAACATACAAGAAGCCTACAGAACTCCAAATAGATTGGAGCAGAAAAGAAATTCCTCCCATCACATAATAGTCAAAACACCAAATGCACAAAACAACAACAACAAAAATATTAAAAGCAGTAAGAGAAAAAGGTCAGGTAACATGTAAGTGCAGACCTATCAGAATTACACCAGACTTCCCAACAGAGAATGTGAAAGCTAGAAGATCCTGGGCAGAAATCATACAGATTCTAAGAGAACACAAATGCCAGCCCAGGCTACTATATCCAGCAAAACTCTCCATTACCATTGATGGAGAAAACAAGCTATTCCATGAAAAACCAAATTTATACAATATCTTTCCACAAATCCAGCCCTGCAAAGGATAATAGATGGAAAACTCCAACACAAGGAGGGAAGCTATACCCTAGAAAAAGCAAGAAAGTAATTTTCTTTCAACTAACCCAAAAGAAGATACCCACACAAATATAATTCCACCTCTAACAAACAAAAATAATAGGAAACAACAATCATTGGTCCCTAATATCTCTCAACATCAATGGACTCAATTCCCGAATAAAAAGACATAGACTAATGGGCTGGATACATAATCAGGACCCAGCATTTTGCTACATACAGGAATTGCACCTCAGTGACAAAGACAGCACTTCCTCAGAGTAAAGGCTGAGAAAAATGTTTCAAACAAATGGTTCCAAGAAACAAGCTGGAGTAGCAAGTCTATTATCAAATAAAAAGGATTTTTAACCAAAAGTCATTTAAAAAGATAAGGAAGGACACGTCATACTAAAAAAGGAAAAGTCCACTAAGATGAACTCTCAATTCTGAATATCTATGCTCCAAATGCAAGGGCACCACATTCATAAAAGAAACTTTACTAAAACTCACAGCACAGAACTGCACCTCACACAATAATTAGTGGGAGACTTCAACACCCTATTCTCATCAATGGACAGATCATGGAAACAGAAACTAAAACAGAGACACAGTGAAATTAACAGAAGTTATGAACCAAATGGATTTAATAGACATCTATAGAACATTTCATCCTAAATCAAAAGAATATATCTTCTTGTCAGCACCTCATGTTACCTACTCCAAAATTGACCATACAATCAGTCACAAAACAGGCCTCAACAGATACAAGATGATAGAAATAATCCCATGCATCTTATCAGATCACCATGGACTAAGACTGGTCTTCAGTAATAACAAAAATGACAGAAATCCCACATATACATGGAAGCTGAAAACAATGCTCTACTCAATGATAACTTGGTCAAGGAAAAAATAAATTGAAGACTTTTTAGAATTTAATCATAATGAAGGCACAACATACTCAAACTTATGGGACACAATGAAAGCAGTGCTAAGAGGAAAACTCATAGCTCTGAGAGCTTCCAAAATGAAACTGGAGAGAGTATACACTAGCAGCCTGACAGTATACCTGAAAGCTCTAGAACAAAAAGAAGAAAATTTACCCAAGAGGAGTAGACAGCAGGAAATAATCAAACTCAGGACTGAAATCAACCAAGAAGAAACAAAAACAACTATACAAAGAATCAACAAAACCAGGAACTGGTTCTTTGAGAAAATCAACAAGATAGATAAACCCTTAGCCAGACTAACCAGAGGGCATAGAGACAGTATCCAAATTAATAAAATCAGAAATGAAAAGGAAGACGTAACAACAGAAACTGAGGAAATCCAAAAGTTTGTCAGACCCTACTACAAACCTTATACTCAACAAAGCTGAAAAATCTGGACGAAATGGACAATTTTCTAGACAGGTATCAGGTACAGAATTTAAATCAGGATCAGATAAACCATCTAAACAGTGCCATAGCTCCTAAAGAAATAGAAGCAGTCATTCAAAGTCTCCCAACCCAAAATAGCCTTGTACAGATGGGTTTAGTACAGAATTCTATCAGACCTTCAAGGAAGACCTAATACTAATACCCTACAAACTACTCCACAAAATAGAAACAGAAGGAACATTATCCAATTCACGCTATGAAGCCACAATTATGCTTATACCTAAACCACACAAAGACCCAACAAAGAAAGAGCAATTCAGTCCATTTTTTCTTACGAATATCGATGCCAAAATACTCAATAAGATTCTCTCAAACCAAATACAAGAACACATCAAAATGATCATTCATCATGATCAAGTAGGTTTCATCCCTGGGATGCAGGGATGGTTCAATATGGAAATCCACCAATGTAATTCACTATATAAACAAACTCAAAGAAAAAAAAACACATGATAATCTCATTAGATGCTGAGAAAGTATTTAACAAAATTCAACATCCCTTCATGATAAAAGTCTTGAAAAGATCAGGAATTCCAGACCCATACCTAAACATAGTAAAGACAATATACAGCAAACCAGTAGCCAACATCAAGCTAAATGGAGAGAAACTTGAAGAAATCCAACTAAAATCAGGAACTATACAAAGCTGTCTACTCTCTCCCTATCTATTCAAATAGTACTGTCAGTTCTAGCCAGAGCAATTAGACAACAAAAAGAGGTCAAAGAGACACAAATTGGAAAAGAGGAAGTCATTGCAGATTATATGAAAGTATAGCTAAGTGATCCCAAAAATTCTACCAGAGAACTCCTACAGCTAATAAACAAGTTTAGCAAAATGGCTGTATATAAAATTAACTCAAACAAATCAGTAGACTTCCTCTATTCAAAGGATAAACAGACTGAGAAAAAAAATTAAGGAAACGACACTTTTCACAATAGTCATAAATGATATAAACTACCTTGAGTGACTCTAACCAAGCAAGTAAAAGATCTGTATGGCAAGAACTTCAAGTCTCTGAAGGAAGAAATTGAAGACGATCTCAGAAGATGGGAAGATCTCCCATGCTCATGGATTGGCAGGATTAGGATAGTAAAAATGGCCATTTTGCTGAAAGCAATCTACAGATTCAATGCAATTCTCATCAAAATCCCAAGTCAATTCTTCACAGAGTTAGAAAGAATGATTTGCAAATTCTTTGGAATAACAAAAAAACCCAGGATAGCCAAAACTACCCTCAACAATAAAAGAACTTCTGAGGAAATCACCATCCCTAACCTCCAGTTGTATTACAGAGCAATAGTGATTAAAACTGCATGATATTGGTACAGAGTCAGGCAGGTTGATCAATGGAATAGAATTGAAGACCCAGAAATGAACCCCACAACCTATGGTCACTTGATCTTTGACAAAGTAGCTAAAACCATCCAGTGGAAAAAAGACAGCATTTTCAACAAATGATGCTGGTTCAATACGGAGGCCAGCATGTAGAAGAATGAAAAGTGATCCATTCCTATCTCCTTGTACAAAGATCAAGTCCAACTGGATCTTGGACCTTCACATAAAACAAGATACACTGAAACTAATGGAAGAGAAAGTGTGCAATAGCTTCAAACACATGGGCACAGGGAGAATTTTCCTGAACAGAAGACCAATGGTTTATTCTTTAAGATCAAGAATTGACAAGTGGGACCTCATAAAATTGCAAAGCTTCTGTAAGGCAAAGGACATTGTCAAAAGGACAAAATGGCAATGAACAGATTGGGAAAAGATCTTTACCAATCCTACATCCGATATGTTGGGCCCTACCTTTGGGTGTTTCCCTTCCCCCTTGCTGAGCTTTTCAGCCTGCTATGGCAAGAAGTTGTTTACACCCTTGGCAGCTGCTCTTGGCCCCTGATTTGAGGCCTTGAGGCCAGGACTTTCCATGGCACCCTTCCCCCTTGCTGAGCCTTTCAGCTTGTTGTTGTTAAGAAGTTGTTTACGCCCCTGTTTTGGGGCCAGGACTTTCCATGAGGAAGATTTTTCCTGTTTTCCTGGTTGGGGATTTTCACCTGCTTTGCTATTTTCCATGGCTTTTGTCTCTGGTATATAAGGAGATCTCAGTAAAGCCTGGATTGCATTCTTTTAACACAAATGACCCGAGTATGTGTTTCTTCTTAAATCTCGCAGGCCTACACCTGGTTCTCAGTGTTGTGACGATGCAGGCATTGTCAAATGGAGGTCTCATCGAGACCGGGAAAAAGAGCACAATCTGACGAGATTGTCCCAGGAAGCCGGCCAGCGAAGAAGGCATGACATATGGGGGAAAATGGGCCAGGAAAGCCCTCACAGTAGACAGGATACAGAAGGACTGCGGGAATTGAAAGCACGTTCAAGGAAAAATAAAGATTTGGGCTAGTGGTGAGTAAACCTTGTAAAAAGGGACAAGGTAATAATGGTAAAATGTTTTTGTGTATGTGTTCTTTTAGAGTTATGCTAAAATCTAGAGAAGCGAAGTCAATTCTCATAGATGCTTTTAGTCTTTGGACCCTGACTAGAGACAGTTTACACCCTAGACTTGAGAGAGAATGGGTTTCAGAAAAACAGTCCTTCTGGACTTGCCACAGATGTTTTGGTGAAAGAAGGAAAACAAGCTTAAGCTTTACAAGAGTTCTCCTAGGAGCAGAAGGAAGGCAGGAGATGTCCTGGCTCCTTGCTGGCTCCTATTGGAGAACTGCTAATTTCTGGTTCTGGGTCCTTTAGGTAGGATATCTGGGTCCCTTTGGTGGGATACCATCTAGTTCTTTCCCTCTATGTCTATTGTCTGTCCTTGGTGCACCAAGCTGTCCATGTATATCAGTTTATGTCTGGGTTTTGCTTCTTGTTGCTTGAATGTTCTGTGTTTCATGTTTAAAAGAAAAACATGTTTAAAACTTTAAATGCTGGTTGATTCATCCTTTGATTTAGTTTTAACTCCTTTCAAGAAAGGGACAAATAAATAAAAAGCAGTTTCAACTGGCTTTTGGAGCCCTGCACTTGTAGCTAGGAACCTAGGTCAGCTGGAGAAGCTCCCCAGGGGCTGAGTGTCTGCATGAGCCAGTCTTAAAGGTGCCAGCATCTTCTCAGCTTCTATGGTATGGAGCTGATGGCTGTTTCTCTTAGAAAAATCTTTGACTGTGATTATTGGATTCAATAGGTGACAAGGTGCTTCTCTTAAAATTACAGCTAGAAAAAGTAGAAATGGTGATTGATCTAAATATTAAAGATATGTGTAGCCACTTCATTTTTTGTTTCTGATTGGTTTTAAATGTATAATATGCTCTACATGTCTTGGTTATAGGTTACTGGCTTTTAAGTTATTGGGTATGGTTAAAAATTTGTAACATTGGTAACAAAGTTGGCTTAAAACTGATAATTCAGATGAAGTCATTTTAGACAGCATGTGGCATGAGCCAACCCAGGGAAACAGGTCTAAATTGGGATAATATTTTAATTCTTATCATAGAAACAAGACTTATAAAATAATTTAGGACAATGTCTCTTTGTTGAGGTATTAGAGCCTGCACCATCGCAAGAATTGGCAGTCAAACTTTAAAGCATGAGGAATGGGCTTGGTGTTTTGGAGAGACTGGATTTTGTAGAATAGATGGTTTGTTGGAGGTTGAGTTTTGCTTTCTAAAGTTATGGTTGTGCTCTGGTGTTATAAGGGAAACTTAAAGATTGTGGTTAAAGATTGCCAGTGTTACATTGGCTACAGTTTACAGTTCGATCACAGACAGGCTCAGGATTCTAACTCACACATATTTGTAATTAAGGGAAAAAAATGAAACAGGTGGAAACTGTTACAGAATTTACTGAGAGTTGAAGAGGCTATGGAACTTATAAGAGCATTACAGCCTGTTTGCTTACTCAAACTGCTATTTCAAGAAACACATATAGAATTATTATAGATTCAAAAGATTGTTTTTATGCTGTTTCTTTACATTATGGCAATTGTGAAAGATTTCCATTTAGTGAGCTTGCTTATAATTATGGAGAGCCCATGATGTGATACCATTGGAAAGTTTTACCTCAAAGAATCACTTTTGGCCCTACATTATGTTAAAAAAATTTTTTATCACTGCTTCAATACAAGAAGTTAAGACTTTGAATCTTTCAGTGTATATTATTCATTACATAGACATTTTAATTTTACTACAAACCTCTACTCTTACAACGTGCTTTAAATTTTGGGGAGTAGCTGCTGCTCCAGAAAAGATTCAATATTCCTTTTCAATATTTGAGACATTTGTTATATCCTAGACAAACTGTGGCACAGAAAATTCAAGATCATTTACTTTGAGTTATTTTTAAAAGCTTCTAAGATATGTTAATTGACTAAGACCTCACCTTAAGTTTACCACAGGAGGACTTAAGCCTTTGTTTGATATCTCCAAGAGAGATGTAAATTCCATTACCCTAGACCATTAACTGAGGAATGACTGAATAGCTTTACAGAAAGTAAAGAGAGCTAGATGTACAGAATTGTAAGATTGAGTCATGGAAGTATTTTAGAAAAAGAACCTGATGAAACATACCTTATTCCAAACAGCAATTAAATTGGTTATTTAATGAGAAGGCAACACATGTAATTGGATCACATTTATTCTCTTGAGTTTCCCCCTGTTTCAGCACAGATTATTGAATTACATTGGTAGCCAGTGTTTTTAAAATGTTAAAAAGTCAAGCTTTCAATTTGTATACTGATAGCCAATGTGTAGCTTATGGTTTGCAATTGATTAAAATTTTTCCTCTTTTAGATATTGCTAACCCTTGAATTTTACAATTATTTATGCTAATACTACTGATTTAAGAGAAGTGTACTGTTCCTTAGCCATTTAAGAACTCAGACTGGATTGCCTAGACCCCTTAGTGAGAACAATGTCACAATAGATTTATATACCAGGCAGATTTGGGCCTTGCATAGGAAAATTAGACAATCTCATTCTTTATATCATCAAAATAGTAGTAGCTAGAGACAATATGGTATTTCTAGATTTATTTGTGACTATTGACACTTTTTCAGACTTTCGGTTGCACTGCTTTAACAGGAGAAGCAACTAGAAATGTAATTAGTCATTACTTACTTTACAAAGAGTGGGGACAGCTACAGCTCCTCAAAGTAGTAAAATACTTAAATGGAAAGATGAGGAAGGACATATGGGATATTTTCAACCCTTTATCATCAATAATATTCCTGTTAATCTATGGGGAAGGGATGTTCTTCATAATGTGGGCGCTGTCTTGACTATGCAACCTGCTAAAGGAGTGATTATTTTACCTTATGATCAAGAACAGGTAAGTAATTTGATTAGAACTTTTGATGATTGGTCCATTTTTTCATGTTCCACTACTAGTCAATTTGATAACCATTATCCTGAAAATAAAATTTGTCAGTTACATCCTGTGATCATTCCCTCTATAATAAAAAAATCAGTCTTTTAAGTAAGGCTAGATTAGTTTTCACTGATGGTTCTACCAATACTAGTGTTATAGGATTGAGAGATATTTTGTATCCCAGTAATCTTGTTAGAAATGATAGTTATCTGCCTTCTACAACAGCACATAGGTGCTGGCCTGGACCTTTAAGTACTGCTTCTTGAAGTGTATCTGACACTTTTGAAACCTCCCTACATTTTTGCCCAACTAAGAAAAGTAAAAATTTTCTGAAATCTGCACCATGAGTGTTGACACCTTTTTTCCTTTTTGCTTTGGAATGGGATTGAAGCAGTGTCAAGGGAGGAGATTCTCAATTGTTCTTCCAGGTCCTGTCTACTGACCAGTTGCTGGGAACAGAAAGATTTTGCATTGATTGTTCGAGTTCCTGGTGTGATCCCCATACCTCTGGATGAAGGCCGATTCCCAGTGGTATTCTGCAGGCATAAAAGAGACTTTGGCATTACTGTGGCAGTCATTGCTGCCATCGCCATTTCAGCCACTGCTACTGCAGTGGCCAATGTGGCCATATCTCAATTGGCAGCTGTTGTTGGAACTGTGGATACATTGTCTGGAAAGGTTGCCATGGCATTGGCTGTGCAGAATAGCGTTAATACTCAGATTCAGTTGGACATTCTTAATCTCAACCAACAAACTGCTCTCCTACAGGAACAATTGGACTTTCTCTGGGAAACCCATGTTACGTCTTGTTCTACCTTTTATTATTCTCTGTGTGTAACCCTGTTAAGGTCCTTAGTAGCAGCAAGGCTGTTAGGGATTTAAATTCTTATCTTGATTGCTTGCTCTTAACAGCTGTCCTTGGGCTGCTTTGCTGTGCCATTTTAAGTACCAACAGATCCAGTCTCAGGCTGAAACCAAACAGGTTTGGTTTTCATTGGCCAGGAAAAATCCATTAGCCCAAATTAGGCTCAGTTTGTACGACAAGTAGTTAGCCAAAGACGGGCAACCTTCTGGGACCATACTCACCTAAGACAGAAACTCTGAGGGTATTCAGAGACGGGAAAGAGTTTTGGAACCCCAGATTGATGCTAAGACAGGTGCTACTTAATAAAAGATAAAAAGAGGGGAAATTGCTGGGACCCATCTTGGGGTGTTTCCCTTCCCCCTTGCTGAGCCTTTCAGCCTGCTATGGCAAGAAGTTGTTTGCACCCTTGGCAGCTGCTCTCAGCCCCTGATTTGGGAAAGGGACTTTCCATGGCACCCTTCTCCCTCACCAAGCCTTTCAACTTGTTGTTGTTAAGAAATTGTTTATACCCCTGTTTTAGGGCCGGGACTTTCCACAGCACATATTTTTCCTGTTTTCCTGGTTGGGGATTTTCATCTGCTTTGCTGTTTCTCCACGGCTTTTGCCTCTGGTATATGAGGAGATCTCAGTAAAGCCCGGACAGCATTCTTTTAACACGAATGACCCGAGTATGTGTTTCTTCTTAAATCTCGAAGGCCTACACCTGGTTCTCAGTGTCGTGACAATGCAGGTGTCATCACCAATAGAGGGCTATTATCCAAAATATACAAAGACCTCAAGAAGTTAGACCCCAGAGAACCAAATAACCTTTTTAAAAGTGGGCTACAAAGCTAAAGAAAGAATTCTCAACTGAGGAATATCGAATGGCCAAGAAGCACCTAAAGAAATGTTCAACATCCTTAGCCATCAGGGAGACAAAAATCAAAATAACTCTGAAATTCCACCTCACACTTCTCAAGTAACAGCAGATGCTGGTAAGGATGTGGAGAAAGAGGAAAATTCCTTTATTGTTGGGATTGCAAGCTGGTACAACCACTCTGGAAATCAGTATGGTGGTTCCTCAGAAAATTGGACACAGTACTACTGAGGACCCAGATATACCACTCCTGGGCATACACCCAAAAGATGCTCCAACATATAACAAGGACACATGCTCCACTATGTTCATAGCCACCTTATTTATAATAGCCAGAAGCTGGAAAGAACCCAGATGCCCTTCAACACAGGAATGGATACAGAAAATGTGGTACATTTACATAATGGAATATTATTCAGTTATTAAAAACAATGATTTCATGATTCTTAGGCAAATGGATGGAACTTGAAAAATATTATCCTGAGTGACATAACCCAATCACAAAAGAACACTCATGGTATGCACTCACTGATAAGTGGATATAAGCTCAAGAGCTCAGAATACCCAAGATACAATTCACAAACCACATGAAGCTCAAGAAAAGGGAAGACCAAAGTGTAGATGTTTCAGACCCTCTTAGAAGGTGGAACAAAAATACTCACAGGAGGAAGTATGGAAACAAACTATGGAGTAGAGACTGAAAGGCCATCCAGAGACTGCCCCTCATGGGGATGCATCCCACATACAACCACCAAACCCAGACAATATTGTGGATACCAAGAATGCATGCTGACAGAAGCCTGATATAGCTGTCTCTGGAGAGGCTCAGTCAGAGCATGACAAATACAGAGGTGAATGCTCACAGCCAACCATTAAACTGAGGACAGTGTCCCCAGTGGAGGAGTTACAGAAAGAATTGAAGTTGCTGAAGGAGTTTGCAACCCCATAAGAAGAACAACAATATCAACCAACCAAACCCCTCAGAGATCCTAGAGACTAAACCAGAAAACACAGAGATAGATCTGTTTCCATCTGCATATGTAGCAGAAGGTGGCCTTGTCAGACATCAATGGGATGAGAGACCCTTGGTCCTGTCAAGACTCGATGCCCCAGTGTAGGGGAATGTCAAGGCAGGAAGGTAGTAGGGAATGGATGGGTGGGTGAGGGAGCACCCTCATAGAAGCATGGGGGTCTAGATAGTGGGTTTCTGGGGTGAAGCTGGGAATGGGAATAACATTTAAAATATAAATTAAAAATGCAATTAAAAAATAGAAAAAAAGAAAATGAACTGAACCTCTGAAACTGTAAGCCAGCCCTAATTAAATGGCTTCCTTTATTAGAGTTGCTTTGATCATGATGTATCTTCACAGCAATAAAATCCTAAGACAGTATATGATAACTTTTAAAAAAATTAAAGAAAAAGTGAAAGGACACTCTAATTGGTTATTGCCCAGAAGAAAGCTGCCCATGATCCAAAGAGCATAAAACAACAGCTACTGTGTGCTCTGTTTAGGCAAGACCCAGTGAGGAAGTCTCTCTTCTGTCTTAGAATGTGGCAGCAAGATCCATGGGCACTTACATGTCACATGCCCTCTCTTGTCAGGAAAGTAAAAATTTCTTTCCTCTTATTCATGCATGCATATTCCCTCTGTGTATACATAAAATTCAGTGATTTAACCACTGTGAGTGTGTGTGTGTGTGTGTGTGTGTGTGTGTGTGTGTGTGTGCACCCCCATGTGTTCAGGAGTGCACACAAGCTCACAGAAGCTGGTTTCAAAAGAACTTAAGTCTCTTAAAATCCAGGTCCTGTGTGGCACGGGGTCATTCCTTTACCCCTGTGGAGTTGAAGCAAGTCCTACTAAGAACTGAGATTGAAGGTGAGGAGGAGGAACACAATATATCTTTGCTACCAGGAGTCAAGCACGAATGGAGGCAATGTGGTTGATGACTGCTGAATTAGTTACTTTTCTCATTCTTCTGACAAAGCACCTGATGAAAGCAATTTGCATAAGGAAGCATTTGTTTTGTCTCACAGTTTGAGGGCACCGCCCAACTCAGTGGGGACAGCATAATGTAGGAGCAAGGGTCATATTATATCTGCAGTTAGGAAGCAGAGGAAGATGAATGCTGGTACTCAAGCTTGCAGTCTTCCTTTCTTCAGCCTGAGATTCCAGCATATGGCAAGGTGCTTGCCCCAGTAAGGGTGGATCTTCCATTTTCAGTTAAACTTTTCTGAAAATGCTCTCACAGACAAGCCCAGACAGCAGTGCTCTTTTGGCCAGTCTAAATCCAGTCAAGTCAGCACTAAGGAGTAATTATGACTACCATTTTGCAGTCCATCTAACTTCAAAACTTTCCACATTCCATTCCAGTCCCTTGCAATGTTAGCAGGGGAGTCAGCACTCTGGGTTCAACTATGAAATCTTGTGTGAGATCTAATCAATCCACAAGATGGGACCTGCTTCCATTTGGGACCTCAGAGATGGGGTAGGTGTGGATACAGGTACACATGTCCACTGGGGTCTCAGGGGAAGAAGGGTGCTTAGCATTTGTATCTCCATTTAAACAAGAAAGGAAAACCAGGCTAGGGGAATGTATCAGCAGTTAAAGCATTTGCCTTCCAAGTGTGAGGACCAGAGTTAATCAGATCCTCTGAATCCACATAAATGCCAGGTATAAGAAGCTGCCTGTAATTCCAGCCTTGGAATGCAAAGGCCATATGGCTGGTTGGCCAAACTAGCAGTATTAGTCTTAGTAAGATCTGGGTTCAATTGAAAGACCCAGCCAATGAATAAGTTGGAGATGATTAAAGAAGACTCTTGATGTCATCCTTGGGCCTACACATACATGTGAACCTGCCCACATATATGCACCTACATACATGTGGTGGTTTGAATAGGAATACCCCCCATTGACTGATATGTTTGAGTGCTTGGCCAATAGGGAGGGGCACTATTTGGAGGTGTGGCTTTGTTGGAGTAGGCATAGCCTTATTGAAGGAAGTGTGTCACTGTAGGTATGGGCTTTGAGGTCTCCAGTGTTCAAGCTAGGCTTAGTGTAGCATACAGCCTCATTTTGCTGCCTGCAGATCAAGCTATAGAACTCTCAGCTCCATCTCCAGCACCACGCCTGCCTGCATGCCACCATACTTTCCACCATGACAATAATGGACTAAACCTCTGAAACCATAAGCCAGACCTAATTACATGTTTTCCTTTGTATGAGTTGCCATGGCTCTGGTGTCTGTTCACAGCAATACAACCTAAGTAAGACAATGCATAACCATGCATGCATACAAATAAATGAAGGGAAGACAAAAGGAAGGCCATGTGCACTTATTACCAGCATTATAGTCATTTTGTGAGAGACAGAGAACAGAAACTAGGTTGTCTGAATCACAGTACGTTCAACACACACACACACACACCACATTTACTCACACCAGTGCAACAGGAAGAGGGCTTTAGAGACATATATTTAGGTCATGACATTATTTATTATTATTACTACAGAGAAAATTAATCCAATTTGAAATCTTAAGGTCACAGGCTAATTTCCCACTCAATGTTTAGCTGTAGTTCCAGGGGACTGGATGAATCTGCCCCGTGATTTCTCTTGCTGACTGAGCTGCTGGTGACAGGTGCTTTGAGTGCAGATTAAAGTCAGATGAAATTGGCTTCCAAGGCTCAGCATTTCCAGGCAGACTGAAATGACTGCAATGATGGGCTTTTTGGAGTTTTCCACTACATTAACTGGTTGTTTGAATTACTAGGGCAAAACCTTGGGCAAGGCAATCTGGAGAGGTGCTCTGGTCTGGGGCTTCTGAAAAAGCCAGTCCATTCATGGTCTGCTTGTTTCTGGTACTGGAAGTGAGGCTATGACAGGGTCTGGGCACACACATCTCAGCAGCACTGGTAGCTTCATGATGCTTGTTTACAACTGGGGGCCCAAAAGTTTGTACTCCAAGGATAACATGGTGTCTGTAGAGGAGACAGCTCAGCAGATACACTCAGATGTGCACGTCAGCAATGGGTGACCATCTATTCCCTAAGCACCTGAGAATGTGTGTGTGGGTGTTTACATATGGATGGGAGTACACGTGTACATCCAGGTGCAGAGGCCAGAAGTCAGCCCAGCTGTTCTGTCTCAGGTGCTGCTCACCTTCATCTTCAGACAGACTCTCATCGGACATAGGGCTTACTGATCAGGCTAAGCTGGCAGACCAGTGAGCCCCATCTGACTGTTTCTACATCCGCAGCACTGGGGTTATAGGACATCATTCTGGACTGATTGGTGTTGGTGTTGGTGCTACTGCTGCTGCTGGTTGTGGTGGTAGTGGTGGTGGTGGTGTTGCTGCTGCTGCTGCTGGTAGTGGTGGTGGTGGTGGTGGTGGTGGTGGTGATGGTAGTGGTGGTGTTGCTACTGCTGCTGCTGTTAGTAGTGGTGGTGGTTCTGGGGCTCCAGATTTATCCTTTATGCTTGGACAGCCAGCACTTCACTATTTTCTCAGCCCTAACCCAACGTTTTCATAACATTAGTTTCCCTCTCTCCTTTTGACACTTACTGCAATCTGCACCACCTTGCTCATTTGTTTATTTCTTGTTCATAGCAAGAATCCTCGTGACAACATCAGAGCTTCTCAGTGCTTTGTTTCCAGAGTCTGGAATGTGGTTATTATGTGTTGAACAAGTGAACAGAATAAGATGGAATTACCATAGCTTATGACCAGGAAAGGGCTCTGCTCTGAAATCACTGTGAGTAAAGTTTATAGGTCTTAGAGACAAGAGACATGGAGTCTCTCCTCTTCCTGCCCTGACATTATAATGTGGTGGTCTGTCCAATCAGGTAGGGGTGTTAGGTGTTGGCAACAGATGGGGGTAAGAAGCTGCTTGGAGCTCATTGAATGGATGCTGGGAATCTTGCAGTTATTGGGAGTGCTGAAACTAGCCTCCTGGCACAGTGCTAAAGATGATCCTACAGAATTAGCCTGGTAGAAGCCACATTGGCAACTGACAGTCTTCACTGCTTCTCATCCCAAGGCATTGGCTTATCCACACCATCACTCTTTGAGCCAGAGGCCTTGTACTTTCTTCACCTGTCCAATTGTTCTGTAGGGAACCTCACTCAGTCCAATACCCAGTTCCTGTTCAGATACCCCCATGTCAAATGCTCTCACATCTTCAAAGGACAGAGGACTATTTGGAGGTTGATTCCTATAGCTCTACAGCTCACTCTTTCTTGTGCTAGATGGCTTGAGTTCACCAGAAGATCTCAGCCTGTGATTAATGGGAGCAGTAATATCATCTTTGATTTAGAACTAAGGACACTGGCACTTAAAAGAGAAGGGAGACACCAGACAGCACAAGGCTGAGCAGGAACCAATGACAGTTATGAATTCTTTAAAGCTCAGGTGTTCAGAAACCTCATCTACTTCTTCCTTCTATGTTTTTCTATAGCCTAGACTGTCTACACCCACAACTGAGGGTCCCCCCTTGTCTCAACCTCCTACATCCCTGATTGCATCCTTGCCACCAATGCCAGGGCTGACATACAAGGCAGTCATAGGTCTCTCTGTGACCTATGACTGCCTATCTTGGCCATCCAAGAGAGGGATTGGGATAGGGATTATCCAATCGTGGGCCATGGCAACCTGGACATACCAACTGATCCAGGTCTTTTTTCCTTATCAAAATATATGTGATAAGAACTAAATAAATGATTCATAAAGCATCCCCATTCTAGTGTTTTCTACTATCTTCGAGGTGGTAATAACTGGTGCCATAGTTAAAAGTTCAATTACTCTGGCCTCTCCCAGCCTCAATACACAAAAGCAGGTATCAGAAAACCATGGCTACTTCCCAAGGTCTTCTTAATGAATTGGACAGTCAGATTGTATAAGCATATCGTACTGGGGAGGGGATCTCGCTAACCTGTGTCTATAAGGAAAGCGAGAGAGACAGAGAGACAGAGACAGACAGAGACAGACAGACAGACAGAGAGAGAGAGAGAGAGAGAGAGAGAGAGAGACTGAGACAGAGAGATAGAGAGATGGGGGTGGGAGAGTCTATTTTATGCTGCTAGAACAAACGGCCTTAGCAAACAGGTCTTGCTCAAAGTGCTCTTTAGAAATCAGGTTTCTATTTTAGCTTAATGACATTCCAGCCTGGGCAGAATGATGAAATATTGAAACAAGGCTGGCTCTCAAGTTTCATCTGGCTGATCAATTTAAGATGAAGCAGCAGAAGGAAATGTAAATGTCAGATTGCCAAATCTCCACAGAGTTATGGTCAAATGTCATGGGAGGCCACTTCAGCCTTGGGTATTGTTCTGGTGATAAAGCTAAGATTTGGAGGGACACCACCAGGGTTCCCAACATGTGTTTTGGCCCGGGATGCTGGCATGGCAGAAAAGGTCATCTCTGCTGACTAACAAGGTACATGTGGCAAGGATCACCACTGGAAGGTCACAGCTGGAGGTCCTCTTGTCACAGTGTCCTCCTTAGTTGATGCCTGGACAATGGACCCATCCATTCATTTGTCAAGACTTGTGTCAACATGCACATGCATGGACATCCCCTTGCTCACTTTCTTCTTCTTTTTTTCTTTCTCTCTTCTATGCTCTCTCCCCTGCTCTCCCCTCCCCTCTGCCCTTCTTTGCTCTGTCTTAATTACTTCTCAGTTGCTGTGACAAAGTACTATGACCAAGGCTACTTACAGAGTAGAGTTTATTGGGAGCCTACAGTTCAGAGGGTACGTCCATGATCATCACGGTGAAGAATACAGCAGTAGGCAGGCCAGCATGGCTCTGGAGCAGTAGTTAAGAAGTTACATCTTGATTCCCTTAGGGATGAGGCAGAGAAAGCTAACTGGGAATGGTTGGGCTTTTGAATCTTAAAACTCCCAATGATACACCTCCAAAGAGGCCACACTTCCAATCCTTCCCAAAAATTCCCACTGGGGAGCAAGTATTCAAATATATGGTCCTACAAGGGCATTTTTTCCCCTGAGGCAGAATTTCATGTAGGCTGGGCTGCCTTCAAACTCCCTATGTAGATAGCAATGATTTTGAACTCTCAACCCTCCTATCTCCACCTCTCAATGGTGATGCTGGAGGGCAAACCTAAGGTTTTGTGCATTTTAGGCATACATTCTAACAACAGAGTGATAACTGCAGCTTCCTTCCTTCCTTCCTTCCTTCCTTCCTTCCTTCCTTCCTTCCTTTATTCCACCCTTCCTTCCATTTTCTTCTCTTCTCCCTTCCCTTCTTCTGTCCCTTCCTTCCATTCTTCCTTCATCCTATCCTTCCTTCTGTCCTTCCTTCCATCCCTTCCCTTCTTTCATCTTTCTTTCCTTCCTTCCTTCTGTCCTCCCTTCCCTTCTTCTGTCCCTTCCTTCTATCCCTTCCTTTCTTCCTTTCTTCTTTTCTTTCTCTTTGTAGGGCTTGGGAATTGAACCCAAGGTCCCATGAATGCCAGATAAGTTTCTGCCTTGGAGTTACCCACCACACAATCATATTGTATCATCCTCCCTCCTCCCTCCCTCCTCCCTCCTCCTCCCTCCTCCCTCCCTCCCTCCCTCCCTTCTTTTCTAGCTCCAGGTGTCATCTTTTTAAAACCAAGTCACGCTCTTACTTAAACTCCTCCAATATTGCCCTTGCCCTGGCACAAAATTCCAAATTCCTTTTCTTATCACACAATCATGTCCACCTTAATAACCTTTCTATTTGTCCTGTTAGTTTCTGTTCACTTGACATAGAATCGCTTGGGAAGGGGGAAAGAGCTGCCAGATTCGTTTGTGGGCATATTTATGGTGCATACTCTTGATTAATGAATGTGGGAGGGCAGGACACTGGGGACCAGTGTTATACCTGGGTGCGTGGTCCTGGGTTGTATAAGAAGGTGGCCTAAGCAAGCCATGGAAAACAAGCCAGTAAGCAGCATGCCTTCATGGTCTCTGCTTTAATTCCTGCCTCAGGGTTCCTGCCTTTGCTCCCTTCAATGGCACACTGTAAGCTGTAAAATAAAACAAGTTCTTTCATCTCTGGGTTGTTTGGGTCAGACTATTCTTTCCAGTATAGGAACAGTGAAATACACGTCTACTTGTAGTCTACTTGTAGGACAAGTAATAGTAATAGTTTATCACAGCAGCAGAGAGGCTAACAAGAACACTACTCTTTGTCTTGACTTTTTTTTCTCAGTACCTAGCCTGGACTTTAACCAACACATATTTATGGGATGAATAAGTGAATGAACAAATGAATAAGCTTCATCTGCCTTGATCTGTTTCTCTGACATTTCAATTAATTTTTTTTCTCAAGACAGGGTTTCTCTGTGTATCCCTGGCTGTTCTGTATGGCCCATTCTGTAGGGCAGGCTGGCCTAGAACTCAACAGAGATCCACCTACCTCTGCCTCCCAAGTACTTGGATTAGAAATGTGTACTACCACTACCCAGCTTGTTTCTGTTCTTTACACAAGCCAACTTTTTCCATACAGAACTCTAAGACTTTGTATGTGCTGATGGACTCAACATGTCTCCCAGCTTCTTTCTTCTCTTGTCATAAGACTCAGTGAACAGGAACATTAGCCATGATAAACACAGTCAGCATGGTGGCCATAGGAGAGCTTACCCTTACTCATTGGCAAGCACTTGGACCCTCACACACCTTCTTATGATAGGGCCCTTTCACAATAATCACACTATCTTAGCATTTCTGCTAATATCAGAGACCTCTAAAATCTTCCTCCAGGAACAGCCAGTCTAGGGATAGTGGAATACATGCCTACTACTTGTAGTCTACTGTCTACTTACAGAACAAGAAGCAAATAGCTACTCACCTAGACTAGGAAAACTTCACAGTCAAACTCATCCCTCTACTGGGACAGTAGCCCTGTTGTCTACAAGAAGAAATGAACCAGCAGCCTAGTGGCTTGTCTCTGTAGAAACCATAGACAAGTCTGGATGAAGAATAGCTGGGAAAAACACTGCCTTACTGTTGGTGGGTGTGACCTCCAATGGGAACATAGGATGAGATAACTCATGAAGACTTCTGAGGAGACTGCTTGATGTGTCAGTAGGGTGACCCTCAATCTTACCCTCTATGCTTGGCAACAAGCTGGAGGCTGCTCTTCATGACTTATTCATGCAGCTAAAATGAAGGTAGGTGTTTGAACTGCATATTCATTCCCAAAAACTACAGAAGAAAAAGGTAGAGAGCAAAGGAAGTAAGAATTGAAACAGAACCCATGATAGATGCAGTGTGTGTGTGTGTGTGTGTGTGTGTGTCTGTGTGTGTGTGCATGTCTTTGTGTGTATTTGTGTCTCTGTGGGTATGGGTGCATGTATGTGTCTATCCATGTCTGTGTGTGCATGTGTGGTGTGTGTGTATGTATATGTTCATATGTGTGGGTGTATGCATGCATATGTTCATCTATATGCAGGTACATGTGCATGCAACTATACCTCCAGTGTTGTTCCTCAGGAGTGGTCCGCATTGTTGTTTTTGAGATAGGGTCTCTCACTGGGACCCGGGGCTTGCAGACTTTGCTAGGCTGGCTAGACAGTGTAGTGCAATGTGTTGAATGTAACTTTTGAATGACTAATGTCCCTAAGCTTCCCTGCTGCACACAGTACTCCTTCTGGTAACCCCATCCTTACAAAGAAATCCCAGCTCTTAGCACAGCAGCAGGAAGACTTCCTGCATAACAAGAGATGTTTCCAGTCCTTTGCTGCCCAGTGAAAAGGTGGCAAATGGCTGGTCACCTTGGGAGTATGATGCACTTGGGGAAAGAGTGAGTTAGAGAATTCTACTCTAGTTCCTCAGATTTTAACTGTTCTAAAAAAACATGATCTGTACTGAACAATCTGGAGAAGTCTGACAAAAGAATGTGGAGTCTCCATGCGGCAAGGGACACAAAGGGCCAGAGTCTCCCCTGGATGCAGCAGCCTGCCTGACCATCCATCAGTGGCCTTGAGGAAGTCTCTTTCCCTTCTGGTCTCAGGAATCCCCTCAGCCCCGAGTATGGTGTGAAGTTAACCTGAATGTGGAAAACCTTTTCCCCTACACAAAAGGGAGGGTCTAATCTCTTTGATTTATAATAAATAGTTTGGAATGTCCAAATAGATTATCCCAGAGTGGCATGAGCTGTGGAGAGAAGATTTTCCTTGCTAAAGGAAGGGCCTTGTGCATAAGCTCTGTTTCCCAGAAGCCTTTGAGGTTCGTCCTTCAAGCTTCTCACTTAGTTCTCTTCCTGGTGTTTGTGTTCCCATCCTGTGCAGGACCTGTGCCTTCCATGTGCCCACCTTCCAGATGCCACAGGCATTTTCTACCCATGTCCGTGGATCATCTCTCATCCAGAACTGGTTGTCAGGAGTCTGTAGATACATTTCCACATGGGAAGCACACCTGTATACACACATACATGCTTCATGCAGTCCTGGCACTGGCCCTTTAAGATCCTGAGGATGCTGCAAACTGGGTAAGAAGCAGCTCTTTGAACCAAAGAGCAGCCCCAGTTATTTCTCCAAACCTACCCAGTACCTCTGCCAAGATTTTGTATTGCCTCTCTCTAGCACAGTACATAGTGGAAAGACACAAAGCAAAGGCCTCTGTGGTGACTGTGCCCAAAGCAGCAGCTGTGGGGTAGAAGAAAGGTCAGGCTTCCAAAGGATGCCAAACAAAGAAACAAAAACAGTTCAATCTCCTTTCTTCCCCCATTCACGTGATTCAAATCATTCTGAAGTCTTGGGTCTAGAAACACATAAGGAATACCCCAAATATACCTGGGCTAGTGCTGACTCCCCAGGAAAGTTGTTTTGGGCAGGAAGACACACATCTGGATCTACAACTGCAGCAGGAGCTGGAACCCAGTGCATACCTGGAATGCAGAGGTCAGAGCTTCCTGGGGTAGGAAGTGAGGGCTTTGTGATGGTGCTCCAGCCTGCGTCATCTGTTGTTCGCTTTCAAAAGATAAATCGGTAGTACGTGAATGCATTATCTGTATGCATGAGCATGAACAAATACAGGAAAGCCATAGGGCCCACTTTCCTGTCTTCTCTCTGAAATGCTTTTTCCTGCTGTTCTTACCTCCAACTGTCACTGAGGTGCAAGTTACACATAGAGAACAGACCCAGTTCACAAACAGTTTGGTAGTTTTCCATCAATGTATCGACCCATCACAGTAACACCTCAGCAAGTGTCCCCACAAACCTGTTCCAAACTCCAGTCCTGGTGAACCACTGCTCAGCTTTGGGTCACTACGGGTTAGATTTGGAGGCTGTTTTCTAGAACTTCCAATGGGTAACCTTTGTCTTTAATTCTCTGATATTCTGAAATTTGCTCCTGTCTTTTGTCTGTTGTGTACAGATTTCCGCATAGCCAGAGATGAGCATTGCTGTCTGGATTCAGGGTAACTGTGGCACCCACATGGTCCTGCATGGGATCAGGAGGAAGGGGACGGCTCCGGAGGTTTGGTGGGTATTTATGAGTGCCTCCTCCCTTCATATTATGCAAGGGGAAAGCAGTTAGGTGGGTCTCTCCAGTGGTGTAGCTGTCTGTGAGTCAGCTATGCTGAGATTGGGACATTTTTATGATATGACGGCTAGCAAGTTACCATGTTCCTGCAAGTTACTTTAATAAATTCATTGGCCTACCCAGCTGAACTTTATAACCCCCCTCCCCCACTTTCTTTGTCTGTTACTCTCCCCTCCCACCCTTGACTTGCTTTCACTTGCTTTTATGAGCAGATGTTTCATTATGTCTCTCTGGAAATAATAATATATAAGGTCCCAGAGTCACTTTTTTATTCCCTGGTCATACTCCACTCTGTGACCATCCCCGTTTGTTTATCCTTCTATCCATGGGATAGTCACATGATTCTGATTGGGAACATGGTGGATAAACATTCCAAGAACACTGTGTAAAAATTCTTTTGTGGATGTTGACACTCAGAGCTAACACAAGGACTGAGTACACAATTTGTGTGTTTTTAATTTGTAAAGAAACTATAGAATTTTGCTCCAATTTATTTTCCATTTCCATCAGTCATTCAATTCCAGCCACTTGTCCTTTGTCAACACTCGATGGTGGCAGTTTATTTTTACTTATGTCTTATTTTTTGACATTCTGGCAGGTTCGTCATGCTGGTGGTGGTTTCTGTTCCTCTCATGATAAATGCAACTTACCATTATTATATATGGTGAATTTGCTGTTCATATCTCACATGAATTATTTCTTCAAATTTCATGCATTTTTTCTTTCTTTATTGAGACAAGATCTTGCTGTGTAGCCTAGACTGGCTTGCTATCCACAGTGCATCTGCACCTGTCTCCTGAGGGCTGGGATTATAAGCTTAGCCACCACATCTGGCTTCACGTGTGTTTAAAATCTGGAGTTGTTTATTCTCCTGTTGCAGGTGTTCTGGCTATAAGAAATTTGCCAGAGATACAGTTACAAATGTTTTCTCTACTGTCTTCATTTTCTTGAAAAGGTCTTTGGAAAGATTTTAGTTTTGTCATTTCATCTATTGTAATGGGGTGTGTACTTTGCTGGCTTCCAATGAACTTTCTCTAAAGGTGTACAGTTTCTGCCTTTCATTTTAGGTCAGTGATTTATTTCAAGTTTAGTCTTTGTATATGACATAAAGTAATAAAGTTCACTTGTTTATGTGTATTTGATTTTCTTAAAATCTTTCTGTGTAGCCCTGCCCATCCTGGAACTCACACTGTAGACCAGGCTGGCCTCAAACCTACAGATCCCCCTGTCTCTGCCTTCCAACTGCTGGCATTACATAACATATTTTAAAAGAGTTATTCTTTACTCATTGGTTAACATTGAAAACTTTGACAAATTTCACTTGATCATGTTGTGGGGGTACCGACCAGAGGCTACTTGGATATGGGTTTAAGCCAATAGAAAGTCTTTATTAGCTGGCTGGCAACTACACTAGGTGTTCTGCATACCATTGTATCCCCAAGCCTTTCTCAGAGTGAGTTTTTAAGCACAAAAGTCATATCCTGGGTTGACATATTTCAGTTAAGAAGAGTGCTTAGCCATCTCTCCATCCTCCCAAACTTGTTTTATTACTTGCATGTAAACTATACATTGTCCAATGAATGCTGTTTTAGTCAAATCTTATTTATGTGATGTTTTTTAATCACAAATGCTCTAATTGTTCTCTAATTCCCCTTATCACTTACTTCTTTTTCAAGTCATTGTATCTTTAATAACCTGACAGTAAGTCAAAACATGAGAAAAAATATTGTTGCTTTTGCGGGAGATCCCAATCACTATCGACTCAATCAAGTAGTGAGATAGGATTTCAAACAGAATGGGTATGTAGACTTCAAAGCTCATGGATTGAAGCATTTGGTTGCTGATAATTGGCCTGGAGGTGGGCAGCACAAGAGATTAACGAACCCTCAGAGGACAGGACATGGTTGCTGGGTCATGAGCACCTTGAAGCATTTCTTAATGGTTTTTTGTTGTCTTGAGTATTTGTCCCCTGGGGAGAACCAAGCAGGATGGCCAAGACTTGCTAGAGCAAGTCTATTGTCCCATAGGTCAAATTTCTTCAGCGTATAGACGTGATAACCCTTCTCCTTGACATAATCCTGGAGAAACGTGGCTGTCTCTCAGCAGAAAGATGCTGATATGTTTACAACCAGCTGCGTTTGCCCCAAGTGTCATCATTTACTTTGTAATCCATATGCTGCTTAGACATGTGATCATTAGTTGCCTCTTGGCATGTTTTTGATTTAGAATATGGCTAATAGACTAGTGGTAAACCTAATAATAGCGCAGTGACAGGTGCTGCCATGCCTGGGAGGCATACTAGGCTAGGTCCATTGGCATAAATATAGTTACAATCTCAGAGGTGAAGAGGGAATTATCTAGAGGCAGTTATCTAAGGAATAATGGCTAGAACTAGTCTGTAGGTGATGAGACACATTATTCTAAATGTCTAAGAAACCCTTAAACCCCAACCAGGGTAAATAAATGAAAGGGAAGCCTAAGCACCTGCTAATAGAGCGCCTGACCAATGAAAGCAAAGTATATAGAAAACGTAACTGGGAAAGAAAAGCACATTGTCTTTGAAAAATAACACCATCAGTCTGTAAACAGACTTTCGGCTACTTTGTGGGTTCCTATTTCTGCCTCCCTTTTCCACCCATATGTATCCCTTCCAACCTCACACACAAGGCCGATCCTTGGGATGACTTTTATATATGTCATCAGGACATCTCCAACCAACAACAGCAAAAGCTACCAGCAGCCAGCAACAGCAGCAGGAGGAGCAGCAGCCACCACACCCTTCTTGGGGCCCTAGCATTCATATACCCTCCCAAGACTCCCCAGAATCCCAAATGTCATATACTTGCAGAAGTTATCTGCAGCTGGCAAAATCACACCCCTGCTAGAGCAAGAGGCAAATCACGAACAATCTGAAGCAGCCCCATATCCCACACTTGGGATTAAAACAAAATCCCATAACCTTTCTATGTTTTTAAAGAAGCCAAAATTCTCACTCCACCAGTCACTTCAAGCCAAAAGCATAATACCAAAAGGAGACAGAATAATGTCTTTCCAGGTGGAGGAAGATCAAGCCAGACAAGTCACGCAGTCCTGGTTCTCTGCAGATTGAGAGGAAAATTTCCTGAACCTGGGACTTTCGGTTTCTTCTTCTTCTTTGTAGGTCTTAAGCTTGCAGTTCATCACTGCTCTGCCCATCTTCCCTCAGGCCAGGGCATCATTAGCAGAGATTTGAGGTAGGGTGGAGAGTGGGCTGAGTAGAAAGGGAGGGAACACACCCAACGGGAGATGGAAAGGTCTTGAATTTGATAGAGGACACACTAGGAAGAAGATTGCTCTTTGAGACCAAAAGATTATTTAACTGGGGATTTAGCTGTGAGTGTGGCAGGTTACTGTGAGAAAGGAAAAGCTTTTGGACCGCTAGGAAGGGAAAAGAAGTCTATTTTTAATGCTTTTGAGGGAGGGGTCGGGGGACATGTCATGCACAGTGAGAAAGGACTCTTGTTAATTTTTAACTTAAAGAAGAGAGATATGGAGGAAGGGCACTTTTAGTTCAGATGTATTTCCTTTACATGTGGGGCTGGGGGAGCTAGCCCCCTGGTGCTTCCTAGACTGCCAACCTGAGGTCAGGCACCTATGGTTCTCCTGGCATCTGGACACTACTAGTAGGATGTCTTTCGCTTCTCATAGCAGCAAGGATCCCAGAGTTGACTATAAGGATGGAAATAGAAAGGGTTGAAGAGGGGCTTGGCAAGTGTGTCCTCATTACCCACTAGCTTAAGTCTAACAATCACTGTCCCGAGACCTGTCACAGTCTTTCTTTAGAAACTGAAGGTGCTAGGAAATGGACACTCACTGCTCGTGAACCCTGGCCTATGTTCCTGTACCCCCTCCTCCCTAAGACAAAACAATTGTCTCCATTCTACAGGTGAATGCATGTCCAGGGAGGTAGGTTGGTTTGATCAAGCCACACAGTCTGTAAATACTGAGGCACTTTTCACAGTCCATGTGGAAATCTATTATCCTCTCCATCACACTGGCAGTGCCCGTAGCAGGCAAAGTGGATGCTGTGTAAATCCAGTGATGGTTACCAAGACAGGGGAGTCCCAGGCCCTTCTCAAGAGGCTCAGTGGGTGCTCAGGAAACAAACAAAGTTAGGCTCATGCTGACATCACCGTCAAGGTTGCTCTCCTGTTTGGTTCCTGTGGAAGGCTGTGTGCTGCGGTTCTTTGTGCCTTTAAAAAGCACTGATTTTAGTACTGCCTTCCCTGGTCTCTGTGAGGAGGAACTGTGGGATCACTTGCAAGACTTAAAAGAGGAGAAAAAATTGACAGACCTGCCAGACCAGAGTGGGGGCCTTTCCGAAAGCACGGCTCCACAGAAGGAGATCACAGAGCAGCCAGGTGAACTCTTGGTCTGTTGGGGCTGCACAGAATCTGACACAGCTGTCAATCATGAAAGGTCCTGGTTGGCTTCTGAGTGGTGGTTCCATGCAGATACAAAGGCATAGAGTATCTTTGTTCAATCCACAGACTGCATACTGATCACCTGCTTCCTGCTAGACACTAAAGGACATAAATATGAACAAGGCCTTTGTCTAGTTTCATACTTGTTACTGTGTCAAAAATGCCCCAACAAAAAAGATTTTTCAAGTTACAGTTCCGGGTTATAGTTTGTCACTGCAAGAAAGTCAATGCAAGGACTTGAAGCCACTAATCACATCGCTGTCAAGATCAGAGAGGGAAAAGAATGCATTCATGGTGTGCTCAAAACCCTCTACATTTATGCAGACACGGACCCAAACCCAGGAAATGGTGCTGGCCAAAATAGGCAGAATTTCTCATTTCAATTAAGGCAATAAAGACAATTTTCCAAGGGTGTGCACATGAGCCGACTTGATTTATGTGACCTCTCATGAAGACTCTCTTTCCAGGTGATTCTACACCGTGAAATGTTGACAGAACCAACCATCACAGCCCCTGAGGAACATGCAGGCTATAGTATATCCTCAGATACATCTCTTCAAGGGTGAGCACCCCCAGAACATAGAGCTTAGTGTATCATAGACTGGAGCAGGGATCCCGGAAGGGCAGCTCAGGGCTGAGACCTGAGAGCATCTTTAAAGAGAAAGTAGTTTGGGGTCTTGAAAGACATCCAGGAGAGGAAGGACAAAGCTTGGAGAATGGTAGAGAGGTTTGAACACTGGAATATGTGAATTCATGAGAGTAGAACACATCTGTCAATGTGGCGAGCTACATCTATGGGCTGCTGGATCGGAACCTTAAATACCGCCAAGGAGCTCGAGTTCTATTACACAGACGATGGGGAGGCAGACTAAAGATTTATAGAAATGGAGGAGGAGGACTCACTCAGCAGGAGTGTGGGTGATGGCCAGGAATAGGGCACTCAGAGTGAGAGAGGGAATCAAGAGACCACTGCACACAACCAGGCTTGAGAAGATGGAGCCCAGGATCAGGCCTGCAACATGAGGCTGGAAAGAAAACAGTGCTCTGGCCAGCTGTGGCCATGAGAGCCACACTGAAGGACTGATTCCTCAGCTTTCTGTTCCACTGACCTCTTCAGCTACGGAATCGGATTGGTCATCTTGACCCCAAGCAGCATTAACTGAAATGAACAAAATTACAGTCCTCAACTTCCCTGGCTAAGTAGCTTTGGAAATGCATAGACTTGAGCTGTGGGTGGACTTGGTGGCGGGTTGTGCCCACGCTGGGTGACTCATTTAGTAAGATACTCATCACCGGAAGTTCTCTGGTGAAAATGATGGTGGACGTTTGAGAAATACTTGAGCATTCCAGAGTTAGTAACAAACAAAACTAGATCGATGCTGAGGAAGCCCCCCAGATCTAACAGTCTGTGATTCAGACATCTAGACAGATGGTAAAAACCACTCTGTCCTCAGCGGGCTCCTGCAAGCTCAAGGCAGGAAGCTGTAGTTCAAGGCAGAGTTGCACTCTGCTCTCATGTGGTGTGCACGGTTCACTGCATAGCAGGAGCTGTCAAAAGGAGCCAGGGTTATGGTGACTCATATTGTCTCACAGAACATCTTTTTGAGCTGCAGCCACTCAAGGATGAGATCTGAAGTCATGCCCCAGAAGGAGAGGGGACAGTGCTAGCTCCCTTGGTGCCACTTTTGACACAGTCCTGCCTCTGTCAGCATCCGCCTTGAGTCATCCTTTTCTAAAATGAGGAAGGTAGTCCCAGTAGGGTCTGAAAAGTTTAGAGTATCCTCAGCTCTATGTGGGTCATGGCTCTTCCTTTGGATATACTGGGAGACAACCCTACCTGTACATAAAGGAAAAACATGAAGACCTTCAAGTAAAAACCAATGTCATTATCCCTCAAGTGCTACGGTCTAACTGACTCAAGGGTCTATAATTTGGGGTGCCTACAATGTAACTGAAGACAAAAAAATATCATCATTTGTTCAAATGATTCTCAAATATCTGCTGTGGTATTTTAGTCCCCACTGGGAGTCAACAGATACACAACCTGCTCTTGATTTCTGGAAGCAGTGGGCAGCTTGGCCTCTGTCTCTGTCTTGGCCTCAGCTGGTGTTAGCAGCCAGTGCACGTGACAGAGAAGAGCAGAAAAAGATTCTAGGCCTCTACCAAGCTCTCTAACCTTGCCTCCCCTCATTGTTCTTTTCCTAGGGCTCTAGTTTCTACCAACCTTGGGATATTTGTTCTCCATTCATGCCAGCCCCTTAATCTCTGATACTTGGCTTCTGTCAGAGTTCAAATGGCCAGTTACTAAGTGATTTCCCAGTTCAAAACTTCCTTGACCTGGAGGTGGGTACCTTTCTTCCTTATTCAACCTAAACTTCACACCTTGATCCTTTCTTAAACCAAGCCCTCAGTCTCGCCCCTATTCCATACCCTTGAGCTCTTGCCTCTCCTCAAAGTTTATTGGAACGCTCTGTCCCTGTGCTCTGTCCAGTTGATGTTATAAAAGAACCCAAGAAACACACTTATGAGAGAAAAGGGCTATTACAGCTTCCAGTTCAAGGATGGAGTCCATCATTACAGGGAAGTCAAGGCAACAGGAGCTTGAAGCAGCCGGCCTCATCATCTCCAAAGCCAACAAGCAGAGAACAGAGAGCAACAACTGTGTGCTGTTGCTCAGCCCTGCTCTCTCCACTTACACGGTCCAGGATCTCATTCCACAAAACAGCTGGCCTTATGGGGAGGCAGATCTCCCCCATTTAATGCTGTCAAGATGATCTGCCATAGGAGTGCCTAGAGAAGCATCTCTCAGGTGAGTCTAGATTCTGTCAAGTTGACCACTAGCACTAACCATTATACCATCCTTTCATGACATCCATTCTGAATCCTCAACTGCCACAAAGGAAGCTGTCCTTGAGGCTTTCAGAAAATGTCATATCTATGAGGTGGTGAGACCTCTCTTTCTGTATTATGGTAGCTGACAAATGTCCTATGACAATGTCATTAGCTCTTCCAGATCACAGATAGCATCTCATTTAAACTGTTATTTCCAATTCCAGCTCCAGTAAGGATATCTAAAGTGTAATGGGCCCTCTATCAAACATATTATCAGGTCTTAACTCCCTACTGTATAGGCATGGCCCAGATTCCTACTGCAGATTGGAATAGTCAGTCTATTAAGACTGTGTATTGGCTGTGGGCAGCTCCCTCCAAAACTGAGAGGGGTTTCAACTACGGGCATGAACACACTGCCCCGTTAGCTCTCAGACATAGAGTTTGGATTTTATTTAAAAATCCTATCAGGATGGGTGTTGTCATGAGTAATCTTGTCAACCTAATTGCATCAAGAAGTACATACATGCAGGTTAGGAAAGCTACTCCTCCAGATATAATCAGAGCAACCTGTCTTCAATCTAATCAACAGAAAACCCCATATTGGGTTCATAACATGATGGCATTATTGCCATGGGGTTAGTAAAAGCTAGGATATGGGGCCTAGTTGGAAGAATTAGATCACTGGAGGCCATCTTTGGGGCCTATGTCTTTTCCTGCCCCTTTCTTATATCCTGTTTTCTACTTCCTGTCCAGTATAATGAGAACTGGCTTGCTCTATTATGCTCTCCCTGCTACAATGAGCCAGCACCTCTAAGGCCATGAGCCCAAGGAGAGCTTTATTCCTCTAAGTTGTCTGATATTTGGTCATGAGAATGAGAAAAGTAACTAATGCAACATCCTTTAGATTTATAAAAAATTCATTCTCCCCCCACTTCTGCCCCCCCATGCTATGAAAAATCCATTTAAAGGCCATAAACACTCGAGGGAGACAGAGAGCAGAAAAGCCTCTGTAAATACCTTCAGGCACGCACTGGCTCTGTACCCTGTTCAACCCCAGTGTTCTGGCCTTTTGCCTCTAAAGACAAAAACAAATGTCCTAATGAAAATGGAAACAGCCTGTCAATCATCTGCACCTCAAGAATTTGTGCAAATATTTGAAAAGCTAATTAGCTAATTTTTACTGGTCTAATCAAATGCTTTCTTCTGTAAGTACAGTAGCATTATTGGTCCCCCACAAAACACTTGAAGAGGCCAATGGTGCCAAGAGTTGACATTTCTCCAGGCATTAAAAATGGATAATATCACAAATCAGAAGAGAGGAGCATGTGGCTAAGCAGTTCTGTTGGCCACAGAAAACTATGACAAGTGAAGAGCATCTGAACTAGCCCCATGGCCACCTCAGCCTGCAAATCTGAGGGCTTATCCTCCAATCTGCTTTGTTTCTAGAGCAGGGAGCTTCCGGAAAGCCTAAGGGAGTCCCACTGTGATGTCTTCCCTGGCTGATGGTGCTTGGGAACATGAGGAACACCGATGACCTTCTGAAGGTCACCAGCTCAGCTTGAAGACTTCTGTGTCCCCCAAGATCATCCACATTTGAAGTGTGTCACTAGCCAGAGGCCAGTATTGTCACCTGAGGCTTCATCACCGTGGTTTGCATCTTTCAGGGCTTTGCTTACAGTAGAGAGGGAGAGGGTGACGTCTTCAGGACCCAAGGCAGTCCTCCTCACTGCTCCTGACAGGCAGAGGTGGTTTTGGAACTCCCAGCCTCTTGAAAGAAAATGAGCCCACGCAGAAACAAGGGATCAAATTTTTGGATTCTTTTCCACTAATGAGACAAGTTCTGGTTGTTTCAACAGTCAATTTCTACCAATGTCATTGGACTCGCCGCACGGTCATTCTAACTCACCCATTCCGATTGCTTAGTGATGGAACCACAGTCAACATTGGAGTTTTTTTTTTTTTTAAATTTTCTTCCTGACATGAAGCTGTTCCCACCTTTCTTGCAAGGAGGAAAATGGGGGCCTAGAATGGGCCTACCTAGAATGAGGTAGCTCCACATAAACTGTCCGAATGTTCCTGAGGTAAAGGAAACAATAGGTCCAAGGGATTCACTGCATGGACTTCAACATGATGCTGGAAGCAGGAACCAAGTGGTGATGCCTTTCTCCATGTATTTCTGTCTTGAACACACAGCTGGACACATGGCAGATTCAAATCACTGAATTGGTAACATTGGAGGAAAACAAAACATGCCCCTCAGATCTTGTTGGAAATTCCTAAAAGGAGCAGGAAAAAGAAATGGTGGGAGGCTGGCAGGGTTTCATGGTTCATCTCAGCAAACTTGCAAATAACCCTAATGTATTACTAGTACCTATCACTGTCTGAGACAGCAAGACAAAGGCTTGCACCTCTCACCAGACAGAGATTCTATATGTCCCCTTATGGCCACAGCAGTTCCAACTCTTAGATATAGAACAAGAGAACTGAGGACATGCCCATAGCTATGGGTGTTCACTGCAGCACCAAATAGAAAAGTCCATCTGTTGCTCAATGGTTGGACAGCACTCACTCTATTCTGACAGTGGAAAGGCATTTGAAAATCAAAAGGAAAGAATTCCTCTAAATCTGCTGATGTCTGCCACAAAGAAGAAAAACATTGAAGACATTATGCTGAGGGAAAAATTTACTCACAAAAGACAATATGGTCTGAGTCCATTTCTACAAAATTACCAGAATAGGCAAGTCATAGAGATAGAAGATTATTGACAACCTGGGCTCAGGGGAACTTGAGAGAGCAGTGATGAGGGGGCAGATGATAGCCAAATAACAATAAATGTTACTAACATTTGGTGGGAGAAGCCAAACGTTTTAATAATTAGGCATGGTTAGGACCGTATGACTTCAAATACATTATGAGACACTGAAGTGTGTTCTTCAAATAGGCAAACTACGATGTTAATCTTTTCTCAATAAAGCTATTTTTAAAAGAAAAAGTAAAATCCATGCCCAGAAAGCTCGAGAAAACACAGCCATGTATCCTGAAGCATCAGCTATGCCAAGGCAACTGTTTACTAGTCCTGGGCACTCAGAGCCATTGTCACCAATGTTTTCCAAGAATGCTCTGCAAGTAGCAGTGTTAGACAGGGGTCTTGCTTCTCCACAGTTCTACAAGCCACCTTATGGCATTGTTGGTGGTTAGTGTTGGATAATCATGTACATGTCAATCAAACAGGAGCCTGTGCAGGGGCTACCAGTGGCAGGAATAGGGAACGGAACGTTTGCTTATTACTGTAGTTAATAGCCAGTGTGCAGAGATGGGTTTACAGAATGTGCATGGTACATTGTCAGAGTCCTCTCCCTCCAGGGATGGAACAGATAGAGACTTTCGATCCTCCTCAGCGCATCCGGGATGCCCTGCTTTTTTTCTATGCACAAACCTTCTGCATAGGACACATTGACGTCTTTTGTGTGTGTGCGTGTGTGTGTTTGTGTGTGTTAATGTTGGTATTCTAGGGGAGAAATAAACTGTACAAATGTCATCCTAAAAGTGCACGTGTGTGTGTGTGTGTGTGTGTGTGTGTGTGTGTGTGTGTGTGTTGGTATTCTAGGATATCATCCTAGAAAGTGCACTGTGTGTGTGTGTGTGTGTGTGTGTGTGTGTGTGTGTGTGTGTCTGCACGTTCACATGTATAATTATTATCGAGAAATGCCAGGCTTGAGTTAGGAAACATGAATCAAGAACTACAGAGCCAGAAGGCTGGCAAGCTTCATAAGAGAGTGAATTTCTGTTAGGATGGGGCTGAGAGTTGGCACATGACAATAAGTACTTGGACCGCGGTGGATCAGGGCAAGGCATCACAGGTGGAATAAGGCCAGGCAAAAGTACTCAAAGAGGAATAAATGTTTCAAATGGTAAACTGTCTTCCTCAGTGCCTTCAGCTCCAAATGACTGTCCCTTGACAGGCCCTGGAGGCAGCTCTGAGCCCTTCTGCTCTCTGCCCACGGATTTCTAGGCATCTCCAGAAAGTGAGAACCAGGGCCATAAAAAGCCTTTAAATAAGTGATTCTCAGCCTGTGGGTTGCGACCCCTCTGACACGCCTCTATCTCCAAACATATTTACATTATGATTCATGAGAGTAGCAAAATTACAGTTATGAAGTAGCAATGGAATAATTTTATAGTTGGGGGTCACCGCAACATGAGGAACTCTGTTAAAGGAATTAGGAAGGTTGAGAACCACTGCTGTACATCATGCTGCCCAGAGCTGGGACTGAATGAACTCAGTTTCAGACTGTGAGCAGCTCTCAATCCAGGGTTGAGCTACTGTCTCACTCATATTTTTTAAATTAATTAATTTAATTACATCTCAAACACTGTCCCCCACCAGCCCCACCACAGAGTCCCTCCCACTGTTCCCCCTCCTGTTCACCTCTGAGAGGGTGGACCCCTCCTGGGTATTCCCCCTACTCTAGCACATCAAGTCTTTGTAGGATTAGGCAAATCCTCTCCCACTAAGCAGGACAAGTCAGCCCTGTGCTAGATATGTACAGGGGGACTTGCCTTGGATCAGCCTGTGTATGCTCTTTGGTTGGTGGCTCAGTCTCTGAGAGCTCCCAGGAGTCTAAATTAGTCCACTGCTGGTCTTCTTGTGGGTTTCTATCCTGTTCTGGACCTTCTTTTCTTCCATAGGTCTTTCTTATATTTTGTTCCTTGTGGAAAGAAAAGAAACTGACTTGATTAACTGAAGCCTGGGACCCTGACAAACGCTGTGTAGGAATGAGAAATCACACAATCACATCGTCTCCAACATTCTTTAAGTTGGAGGATGAGGAGGGTACTGATACCCTCATCCTAGTATAGTCACATTCCAATCTGCATTGGTAACTCTTGGCCAACTATGGACTTAACTTGTTTCCACAGTAAAGATGTCTCCTTAAGGAGCCTGAGCAAACCCCCATGGCATTTTGTGTCTATTTGCATACACACAGTGCATTCAAAGGTGGCACTAATTGAAGGAGCTGAGGGATGAGAAGGTGGGTCAGGGGTGAGGTTTCACTAAGGTGAGGGAGCTGAGGGGTTAGAATTTTCCGTGCTGGTAAGTGGTGCTCTGTGCTCCCGTCTCCGGCTCAGCATTCAGCTCATGGGAGGTGCACCACAGTGCCCTGGTGAGTCTGTGCTCTAGGGATACCCTGGTGTTAAATTCCCATTTCGGAAGTCTCCAGCAGTGACAAGTCCCCAGGATTCTAGCATTGGGACACTGTCACTCATCAACCTGCACTCCATATATGATGGGCACTGCATAGATGCACAGGAAGGAGAGGATCCCTGCACACTGACTCTGGGCCACCCTTACCACTACATAACCTCACCCTTACCACTATATGAGGAGCTACATGACCTCAGGCAATTCACTCAGCCTGCTTATTCTCCCCTAATGTAGAGATAACAATGCTTGCTAATAGGATGATGGCAGCGATGAGGTTCTGAGTGGAGGCAAATGGCCACTCCCTCTCCTCTCCTCCCTTATCTTACTCTATGCAGGTTCAAGTCCTCTTTGGAATATGGCATGGCGTGTGTGTGTGTGTGTGTGTGTGTGTGTGTGTGTGGTCCCATCCAGTGCTTCTCTATGTTCGAGGCAAGTGCTTTGTCATACCTGTGCAAACGATAAGGAAGCAAACCCGCAGCTGCCAGGCATCTTGACACAGGCAACAGACAGAACTGGGGCTCAGCACAGACCAAAGACCTGCCAATGGCATGCCCTCTTCTGCCCTGCACCAAGCTCTACCACCCATTAGCCTTGCAGCTACAGTATTAAAAGCCACCCTCTCCTCCCCATCTGATACCTCCCAGAATTATATACCTCATATATTACATGTCCCTTACAGAGGTGACATCAGTGTGCTTGTTATAAAAGAAGCAAAGGGCAGGTGAGGGGACGTCATTGATCATGAAGGACAGCTGGCTTCAGCTCTTCATGTGTTCACTTGTCCTCCCACCCCATCTGCCTCAGAGGTACTGGGACAGCCTTCATACATACTCACATGCATGTGTGTTTTAATATGGGCACTACCTTGCACACATGCATGCCATTTTGAAATCTGGTCTCAATGTTGTGTCTTAAAGAATTTATTTTTAAAGCCCTAAGAGTAAAGATTAAGTTCTATTTTGCTAATTTCCCAGCAATGAAGTAGATGCTGTTCCGAGACTCTGTGTCTGGAGCAACGTTGCGATGCCCATTTTCTAGACGTGCATTTCTGTGGTCCCGTGTGAGGGTTTCTGCACAATACTCCATTAACTGCTGAAGAAAATGAGGTAAAGCACATTGTATATACAATCGTTTTCAGAGGGACAAGAATGAATGTCCAGAATCTTCTACTAAAGCTCGATTCTTTGGAGTACAAAGGAGAAAATTCTAAGATTTTTACATAGGGGCAGTTCTCATGGTCACATGGAATTCCGAGCACCTGGCCTTCTATCCGAAGCATCCTGTATCCCATGTGCACCCTGGGGTGAGCTCTTGGGACTTGCTCTGCCTCTGCTGCAACCTGCTTATGTTCCCATTGTCTTCTGTGTACAACCGTGATTCTCAACCTGTGGGTTGCGACTCCTTTGGAGGGCAAATGATCCTTTCACAGGAGTTACTGAAGATAACACAGATATTTACATTTTGATTTATAACAGCAGCAAAAGTACAGCTGTGAAGTAGCAACACAACACGAGGAACCGAATCAAAGGATTGTAGCTTTAGGAAGGCTGAGAACCACTAGAGCCCCTTAGCTATGCCTAGGAAGCTTTATGGCCTGTCCTCACCCTGCCATGTTGCTCCAGGGACTCCTCAATTGCTTGTAGGTAGCAAAAGCACGCTCTCCCTCTTCCCACTAACACCCCTGCTCGCCCTGCTTTGCCCACCCCAACCACCTACCCAGACTCCTGCACTGTCATTGTCCTCACCAAGGAAATAGACAGTGTGATAGTCACAGAAAGAGCATCTCCCTGTAATTTTGTCCTGAGAGCATCAATTCCTTGCCCCCACATCACAGGCTCATCCTGGCTGCTCTTGGGCAGGTCTGCCAACCCCAACCCGGATAGAGCCATCAGAGGATCAGGGGACTTGATGCTTGAGCACTCAGTGTCTCAGCGGCCTCCGCGTTTGAGTTTAGATAGGATTCCTCAGTAATCTATTCCTGCCCCTGAGTTATTATTATCCCCATTGTACAACTGAACAATGGAAAATTGGAGTTGGAGGGAAGAGCAAGGCGCCCACAGACCCACAGCTCCAGCCTGCCTGCTTTTCTTCCAGGCTTAGGTCCTCTCTGCTAGAACCACAAGAGAAGTGCAGGCTCCTCTTTTGGCTCGTCCTGTCCTCCTCTGCAGTGTTCTGGAGGTGGGGGTAGGGTTGGTCTCCTTCAGAGCTGAGCGCATGAGAACTTGCTCACACAGATCTCAGGAAGAGACCACCATTGACCTCATAGGAGGGTCTGTGCAAATAAAGCAGATTGAACACTCCGGGGCTGGGATATTTTTGCTTTGGAGGCAGGTGGCTGAGGCAGAGTAATCCCTAAAATAGAGGAATGTGTAAAACACCCGCTTCAGACTCTCTCTGCAGGAAGTGAGAGACTGGCTCACCTCTGCAGCCCCAGCCACCAGCCCTAACTAGGTCTTTCTTGGGAACTCGGAATGTGAATGCTTCATCCCCAACGAGGGTCTTAAATTTTAAGTCATGAGAAGATTCCTCCAAATTCCAGCGAGGACTACACTGCAGCATCCTGCCCACATAAGAAGTAACCATGGACACAAAGCCAGGGCAGCATAACCCCTGGGGATGGGGGGACTCCAAAACCCAAAATCAAAGAATGAAATCCTAGGGGAGTTTAGTCAAGATGTTGGCCACACCTAAACATTGTCATTACTGAAAATCAGGTGGATAGGAGACATCAGTGCCTAAGGTGGATGGCTCTAGCTGGTGAGTCTGCAGAGGGACTGCCCTGGTCTCTTAACAAATTTGTGACACTTACTAAGACTTTGTTGTCCCCAAAGGCACCTGGGAGTGACATGCTCTGGGTGGTGGTGTATGCTAGTTTGGACAAACTAGCTGTGGAAGCCATTATAGGGCCAAGTGGGGCAAGTGGGGAATGGTCTGGGAGTTAGGTGCCTACAGTATTCTAGTATGACAGAATACTGGAGACTGTTGGCTGGAAGAAAAAACAGATTATAAAACATTATGTACAGAGTGATCTCATTTGGGTGAAATGAAAATGGAATGAGACATACCAAGGTGTTAAAAGTGGAAGTCTCTGGAAGGCAGGGCTGAGAGAACCTTCCTTCTTATCATTGCCTGCCTGCGTCTTCCATTTTCTCCTGATTTACATGCAGAGCTCCAGGAACAATGCAAGACTGTTTAAAAATTTAAAAAGCCCATTCGTTTGGGCAATGTCAGTAAGTGAACGTGGCAGAACAAGGTTACCAACTCAAGCCAAGCATTCCCACAGGCTAGTCAGAAAGCAGCCAGGCAAGAGAGGAGACTGGGGAGGATGATCCACAGACAAGGGAATGGAAATGCATGCATGCTTAAAACCGCTCAGCTTCATTAGTAATCAACGAAAGGCGAAGTAGAACAAGACAAGTTTTCCCCGAGCAATGTGCACTGAACAGAGGCAAAGCTAAGTGTGAGCTAAGGTGTGAAGACTTACCGTTGGTGTGGCCACTCCCTCCATTGTAGAGATTATTAGACTGTACAAGTTGTCTACAGAACTTAATTCTATTTCTGGGTTTCTTTCTGAAAAGAAAGAAAGAAAGAAAAACAACAACAACAAATAATCTAGAATAAAGGAAAAAAACGACTAAGGCTGGGTGCATGGCTCAGCAGGGAGACATTGGCATGACATACACAAGACCCTGGATTTGATCTTCGGCATTGGAAAGAGAATTTCCCTATCTGGTGGAAAATACGAGGTGTGTTGAATTGTTTATAATTCTGAAAGGCCATAACTCTTCATTACTTCTAGCACCTGGGAGACACTCACTTGACAGCCCAGACTGACATCTGGCAGACGTTGAGATGAATGTGGGCTACTCTTGTTTGAACACTGAGAAATGTTATCAACAGCATGAGCCCAACCGGCAGGGAACAAATGGGCAGGAAAAGCTATGAAGAAACCCAGGGACCTCTACAGCATTCTGCTGAGGTGCTGGGGTGCCAAGTAGACATGGCCTTCGATGTTTCCATATATCCAGATGTTGATGGAAGTCTAGTCAGGGAAAATGGTACAACTGCAGCAGTCCAAGATGAACATAACCAGGGGCAAACGGCGGCCACCATCTGCTGGTCGATTCCACATACACTCAGGAACTGTCAGGAGGCTTATTTCCCCCAGGGGGAAAAACAAACAAACAAACCAGAAGCAAAGGGAAGTGAGGTCAGTTCAGTAGCAGGACCCAGACTAGAAGGGGTGACCATAGCAGAGGTCTGGTATCACAGCCAATCATTGCCAACTTGTCAGGATTTGGAATGACTGGGGGTGTCAGTGAGGGCCTCTCCAGAAAGGTTTAACTGAGGGGAGAAATACTATCCTGAATACGGGTAGCAACATTCCATGGGGTCGGGTCTTGGATTGAATGAAAGTGGAAATGAGAAAAAGAACTGAGAACCTGCATCCTGCACTTTGCTTTCTGGCTGTGGCCACAATGTGACCAGCTGTCCCATGCTCCTGACACCACAGAGCTACTCTTGCCGATGCACCACCCCCCACTTCATGGACTGAGCATTCACACTGTTCGCCCAAACAAGCTTTTCCATCCTTGGGTTACTTTTCTCAGATATGTTGTCACAGCATCGCTGGGGAAGTGGCCTCAGGGAGGTGGAGATAACTCCTAGCTGTCTGCCTGCAGCCAGATCCTGTCAGAAGCAAAGCCATCCAGGAAGATGGGTGCTAAGGGGCCTCTCACATCTCTCGGCAGCCTGGGCTTCCACAGAAGCAAGACAGCTCAGAGGGCAGCCTGAATGACGAGGCTGAGTCACACTGGGCAGTGCTGTCCCCAAGTCCCTCCCTAGTCCTGTCTCTCCAGTATCCTCCAGTTCTTCCACTTGCTGCTTATGTGGCTTTGGACAAGGGCTTTCAACGGGGTTATGTTGTCTGTACATAACAGAGGATAGACACCATGCTCATTTCCAGCGTTTTTATGACAAATTACAGCCATGGACCTTGAACTATCAGAGTGTTGGCATCTCTCAGCTCTGGAAGCTACATGCTAACATTCGGAGCTTTGGCAGGGCTGTGCTTCCTCCAAAGGCTCAGAGGCAGATCCTTCCCTTGCTGTTTTCTAGTTTAATGTGGTTGCTGGCAATCCTTGGTGCTCCTTGGCTTGTAGCAGCATCACTTCTTCTCATCACACATGCATGCTCTCTCTTGACATGATCCCCTTCTTTCTGTGAGTCTTTCTGTCAAATTTTTCCTCTCCCTATAAGGGTACCAGGCTCTAGAATAGCCTCATAACCGGATAAAACTCCATATTAACTAATTAATTCCATCTGCACAGACCTTGTTCTCAAATATGGTCACATTCTGAGGTTCCAGATAGACATGAATTGGAGGGATGGGAGCTTTTCCACCCAGCGCAGTTGGGACAATAGATGCACCTAGATCACATGGTTGCTTTAGAAAATGGGTTATTCTATGCCACCCACTTGGGACAGATCTCCACATATAGAAAGCTCCATCCAAGTGGTGCCAATGACTTCTCTCCAGCTGCAGCCTGAACTACCATATGGAACTTTCCTCACCTCAAAGATGCAGACCAAATAGTCCAGCCATAGACGGCACCAGTCCAGTTTCACTGCCTGTCACCCAGCTGTCCAGTTTCTCTTCCTTTATTGTTGGATGAGAGTGGACAAAGGAAGAGCCGACCCCCAGGAACCCCCTTGGCCCTCAAGCCTGCATCTGAATACCTTCCCCTCTACGGAGGATGTGTCACAGCATCCGAGAACATTCTGCTTCTTTAAAAAATCATTATGTGTGAGTATCTGAAATATGTGTTATACACATGCATGTATAATGTATATATGCGTGAGTCATGATGTATGCATGGAGGTCAGAGGGCAACCTTGGGCTTCAGTCCTAGCCTTCCACCTTGTTTGAACTAAGGACTCCTTGTTGCCTGCCACCATGCGCACCAGGCTAGCTGGCTGCAGAGCTTCTGGGGATGTTCTTGTCTTTGCTTCCCATCTCACCACAGGAGCATGCCTCTGTACCCAGTTCTCAGGGGGGTCTGGGGACTCCAGCTCAGGTTCCCACACTATCGCAGCCAACACCGTATCCACTGAGCCCTCTCTCCCTGGGCCCCTCTTTGCTTCTCAAAATGCTGTTTATTCCCTACGGAGCCTTCAGGAAATTTGAACATTCAAAAAGTCACCCTTGGTCTAGCTGCTTCTAACATACTTTTGGACAAAAATAATCTAATATCTCGATTTTCCCCCCTCAGCCCTTTGATGGGCTCACATCCATTGCATTTGTCCACCACACATGCATGAAGCATAAAGGTGACAAATTAGAAACGATTTCTGAGTTTTTCTCTGACAGATGGTACAGCATAAAGTGGTGGCCTTCATTGGCCCACCATGAACACCTGACCTCCTTGGGATTTGTTCATGTATGGTAAGACTCCTTTGCAAGTAAACCAACAAGAAATGAGGGGGGGGAGTCACGGTATTGGTCACCATGTTGTCTACTAGACTAACGGAACCAGCACAGAGAGAGAAAGAAGTGGAACGCTGAAAGAAGCAAGGTGGTGGTGTAAGGAGGGGACGAATTCCAGTCCTGTTTCCAGATTTCGGCGTGGACAGACACCGCTTGTGGGGACAGGTGCTCCCTGACTCAAAGTGATCTGTAACCTCTCCCATCTCCTCAAAGCATTCCCCCCCTCTTTTGCATGACCTATTTTTTTTAATGGGTTATAAAGACAAATATTCTTGCTAAGATACCTGGCTCTGTGCCAATGTAGTCTCTAGGTATAGCCCCTGACCTCTTGGAGTAGATCTGATGGGACTGCAGGGGCTGGGGGGGAGGGAAGGGGTAGAAAGTCGATCAACTAATTCTAACTGTGGCAAAAGTCTGAGATAGAAACAGAGAGACAGAGACAGAGAGACAGAGAAGAGACAGAGAGACAGAGACAGACAAGCCAAGACAGACAGAGACAGACAAACTGATGTATTAGCATGTGCTGTTTCCTAGAGGGAAGAAAACAAAGGCATGCATGTCTGTGGGTCACAGACAGTGTCCCGCACAGCCCAGATGAATATTCAGGAATGACTGAGCCGTTCTCACAGACGGCAGTGAGCAAGCACAGCAGGCTTCTTTCTTGGGCTTTGCCAAGTGGCAGGTCTTCTCTGTATGTAGACCTCTGGCTGGTAAGATTTTTCTAAGCATATTCCATAAGGAAGACGATTAAATTGGGGAGATATGTGGGAGGCACCTTCAGCTTGTAGAGAGGTCAGTGCCTGTGTGGCACTGCTATGTAATGATTGAAGTGTTGTGCACACAATTGCACATTGACCTGACACATGGCCTCCATTCC